>NC_083627.1:1261522-1279022 GCF_963584025.1 Labrus mixtus
TAGATTTCCACACGACCGTTTGCAGAGCGAGGAGACGATCACAAGCAGCGCATCGTTTGAATTCTTTACTCCTCTTCTTCTTTCTCTACCTTGCATGTTTGAAAGTCCATTATTTTTGCATTTCAAAATAAAAATAGGCTTTTATTTTGATTTTTTGTACTGCCTTAAGAGGAGAGTACTTAACCTGCTGTTTGCTTTTATTCTGAAATAAACTAAGGACCTTCCTGTAGCTGGAAGGTTAGGACAGGAACTTAAACCCAGAAACAGGAAGTGGTTAGGGATCCCAAACTGAGGCGAAACAGCTCAAAGGAACGGTAACAAAGGTCAATGTGTGATGTCATAAGGTCAGTGTGTGATGTCATAAGGTCAGTGTGTGATGTCATAAGGTCAGTGTGTGATGTCATAAGGTCAATGTGTGATGTCATAAGGTCAATGTGTGATGTCATCAGGTCAATGTGTGATGTCATCAGGTGGATATTACTGTCTGAGAGTTTGTTAAAGTGAAATGAGACATTCAAAGATGCAGCAGTGTTCTTCTTTTACATCACTGAGACTACAGGGAGACACTGAGGACCACTATCTACGGAGAGCCTGAAGGGACAAAAAGTATGAGATAAAAAAAAGTCAATGCATTAATTTCAGATTTGAATTAATGCCGACAGCGCTGCTTTGAATAAGTGCACAAAAGAAGTAGTAGTAAAAAAGTCCCAAACAAAAGCAGGGTTGATCAAGGATGACATTTTATTTCTTTACAAAACAAGAGTGCAGACTCAAAAAAAAGAGCTCAGACAAGAAGGCAGGAAGGAAAATCTCCACTTCAGTTTGGACACGACAACTTTCAAGCACTTAGAAAATATAGAGGAGCTCTGTTTGCACACTGAAACACACAATCTGCACACCATGTACACTGTAATAAAAAAAACAAAAGAAAGAAAAACAGCCGAGTGTGAAACAAAAGAGACACCG
The DNA here is from genome assembly GCF_963584025.1 of Labrus mixtus. Lineage (NCBI taxonomy): Eukaryota > Metazoa > Chordata > Actinopteri > Labriformes > Labridae > Labrus > Labrus mixtus. The sequence continues at coordinate 1,262,489 of NC_083627.1, forward strand.
TTCACGATTCATTGAAAAACACCGACATGGAGGGAAATCAATTAATTACATTTGTAATTTTGTAAAGCAAATGAGCGCATTTGATTACTCATACTTTTCAAAATAAAGTGTGGTACTATTATTTTTTTAACTATTTAATGTGAAAATCACAGCCTCCAAATCAACACCTCTGAATTTGATCATTTTCAGTCTATCTTTGTAACATCTGATGTCTTACACACTGTATACTCTTGAGTGCTGTGACCTGTATTTGTTTAGATTTTTACTGAAGAATTTAACTGTTTTTTTTTTATTTAAAAAAATAATAAAAAAGTTCACACTCGTAAATCATTAAATTGAATTCTTTATCAAAACCAAAACCTAATACAGTGCATGAAAACCTCACATACAAGGTTTCGCTCAGTCCTCTTTTGACTTCACACTGAGCCGAGTTCAGCAGCTGGGCGTCTCTTACGTCCGTCTTAGATACGACCGACTTGTTGGCCAGACTTTAGCATGAGTGCACCAAGCTGTTCCCAGTCGTATGCCAGCTCCATCCTATGCGTCGTAAAAGTTAAACCCAGGTGCAACACAAACAGGGCTTCAGTCCAACTGGTGCACGGGGCGTGTCCAGACCTTTTTTTACTGGGATGGTCCATGTGGGGCACTGACTCATGCAAGCCTAACTCTAACCCTAAATGTAAATGAGCTGTGTCTGACCACGCCCCCTCTCTGGAAGGGCTCGGGTGTCTCGGTGCTTTCTTACTCCATGTCCTATTGAACAAACACCTAGCTGTGGGAGTGTCACCCACCTGGGGGAGGGGCTACTGCCCTTTGTGATGTCATGTCATGTCTAAACGGCCTGTTTGAGCACACATTTTCTGAAAAGTGGAGCAGGGAGAAGACGGAGAGGATGGACTTTTCTCATCATTGGGGGGTTTGTAGACGGACTAGAGACACATACTGATGTCCAAATTACACATTAAAACATTTTTGAGTCCCGACTATATTTTGTTTATGGGTGGCACCAAGGGCGGACAATTAGATTTGAAGGGGGTCCGATGTCACCCCTCTCGACTCGCCTCTGACTGGTGCATAGGGTTTGACTTTAAGTTGGTCATAGCTTTCAGCTCTAAGTCGGACAAAACATTACACCCAGGCGTTCGGCCAGCTTCTGCACTCGGCTCCAGGTAATGATAACACTGCAGAGACATAAACCAAACTCTCAAAAATAAAATAAAACACTGAGCTGAATTTAACACTTTGATTTGTTTCTGTGACACAAATTTTTCCAAAGCCACAAAACAGAAACGAGCAAAGACAAGTTGCATTCTTCATTTCTACATTTCACACCGTTCAAAAAGGAAGTACTTAAAGGAAGAATCCACCTGAAAAAATTAATATAATTACAATCCACCCATTGCAACAAAACATACTCAAACAAAAAACAAAACTCTATCATATTCAGCCACATTGTGTGAAAACGTTTTGGTCAAAAACTTCAATTTTAACAAAGTAGTTGCATCTCTGAAGTGCAGCACACGCCTGGTTTGACATGCAGTGTACATAATTTGAGTCTTTTTTTGTGTCCGTTTAGTAGCTTTAACTTATGAAAATGAAATGCATAAAAAAAAAAGAAAGACATTCCCTTGAGCAGAGTTCATCAGGTTCAGTTTATCTTTTACAAAATGTCTAAGCTGAATTGTTCATTACCTTAAAGTTATTGTGTAATTGGTTGTTTGTTAGGATCATTTTGTATTCCTTTACAGTGTGTTCTTTACTTGATGTGATCTTTTAGTGTCTCTTTATTTGTCATGTGTCTCCCTTTGTGTCAATTTAGGTTCATTCTTGACTGTTAGATAACCTCTTTGAATTTGTGTTACTCTGTACTGATTTGGCAATTAAAAAAAATAAAAAATACGTCTGATAATAGGAAATTTGCATACATTTATGAAAAAACAAGTGCCTTTCAAGCAGTCGCTGGATGGTACTGTTGTTCTGCAGACCATTTATGACCTAAGGTGGATTTTTCCTTCAAGTACTGTGTAAAAAAGAAAAACACCAGAAAACAAAACAAAAAACAAGAAAACCCGCAGATAACAGTCACTTCAGCTGCAATTTTAACACGGAAAACAGACATGACACCATAGCACAATCAACCACAACAAAAACAAAAATTAAACCAGTCCTGACTCCATTAAAGGGTAAAAAACAGCAGTGACGACTGCTGGAGCTTCTAATCCTATGTAAACAGGCTTAGTGTATAAGGCAAGGAGGAAGAGGAGGAGGAGGAAGAGGAGGAGGGAGAGAGGCTGTGGTGAACTTTAAGATGAGGCATAGTAGGACGGGGGATGAAGGTGTGGGAGGAGGAATGATGATGAAGAAGAGGAAAACGATCAGGAGGATGAGTAAGCAGAGGGAGGCGGACAGGCGAGGAGGAGGAGGAGGAAGAGCAGGATGCAGATGGCTGAGAAGCAGACAGCTGAATTAAAGGGATCAGACGAAGGCTCAGACTCAAACTCCGACTGGGAGCCGAACCACAGACGAGATTTCGATTAGTGAAAACTGTTGTCCTAATAAGTTTGACTGTGTCCCTGATTGTTGAATGTTCTGAAGGTCGGAGGATTCGTCATTTAAGATGAATGCGGAATTAAACTTTAAGCTAAAACTTAAATTCAAAAAGTGTTATTTAATTAAAAAAAATAATAATCTTTAATTGCTTGATATAGAAAAACAAAATCTGACAGAAGGACAAATACTTTTATCAAAAACTGGACACTGAAGCTTCAGTGTTTAGCCAGCTCTGCTTTGCCCTGTAAACCTTTCGGCGTTCTAACGTCGCTCCATTTTTGAATAAACCAAGCAAGAACCAGGACATTACAGGAGCAATATAAAACTGTGACCCCCTAGTGTTTAAAATGGGTACTGCAGTCTAAATTCTAAACATCGTAGAGAGCTGTCCCCCTCCTCTCTAGAGTCCATGCTCACACAGGTCACCATGTGGTGGACTCTGAAGCTTCAGTGTTTATCCAGCTCTGCATGGGTCTGTAAACCTTTCTGTGTTCTAACCTCTCTCCATTTTTCAAAAGCATCTCCAATATTGATCCTAGTTTGAGCACGTTTCTGCTCGTGGAGCTTATTAGAAACATGCAGAGGCTTTTTAGGTCGGGTACAATCACTTCTATCTGAACCACTTCTCTTGCCCGCTTCCATCGCTGCAACACCTGTTGGTTTGACCTGATAACTGCTCTCATATCTGACAAACCGAGGGGCGTCCAAAACGGCCGTGTGGGGGCGTGTCTTAAAAGCGCCTACCTTCTCTGGTCCAAACAAATCCAGAGCATTCAGGAGCAGAATCTAAAGTTAGAAGGAGGACATACTGGCTGCTGCATTGTTGTCAGAGAAGCCAGCACTTCAACATGTTTCCTTAATGATCAGATAGTAAGGTCATTTTATCATTGCTCCTTTAAAATGGTGATATCTAAATGTAACTTTCAATGTGTTCTTTCCTTGTTATGAAGACGGAAAGTCAGCAAATATAAACTATTCTTTGTACCAATGATTAAATTACATTATTATTTTCAGGCAATATAGGATCAGTATCAAGCAAATAATTAATCTAAATAAAAATGTGTAACTGAAACTGACTTTCTCAAAGCAACTGTATAAATGAACACTCTGGTTAGGTATGAAGAAGAACTCAGATCTTCCTCTGCCTGTTTAGGATTACTGAGACACAATGCTGTTTTTAAATGTCTAAACTGTATATTTTCCTCTCTGGTTTGGTTGGATTAATAAAAAACATTTCCCGTCTTTTTACGAGGTCTTTTGATGTTTCCTGTGGCTCTGCCTGCTGTGTTTACTACAGAGGCTTAATTGATGTCTCGTCTTCTCTTTTCTCTCCGTCTCTCGCTGCTCTCTCATGTTTATCTTGATGGATTAGTTACGTTTTCTTTCGTTTCTTCTGTCACCGTCGTCTCATGGATTTAAGAAAGAAAAAAGAGAGAGAGAGTAAGAAATAGGAGACAAATTGGAAAACTGTGTTCACTCAGATTTAAACTTTGTTTTTTCTCTCTCTCTCATTCAGCAGGATGGATTCAGCTCATCTTTCTCCTTCTTGTTGTAGCCTGTCCCTGTGCGCTCTTTAAGCAGCTGATAATTAAAGCTCTCACTGTCGTCCTGGGAAACAAGCTCCATAAACACACAGCAGAGTCATTTGGATGTTGTATTAGTGGAGCTGTGAGAGCGCAGATGAACTGATCATCACCTGTTGATGAGGAAACTGGAGCCAAAATACAACTGGCTGCAGAAGAGGGATGAAAATATGTAGATAAAATGTAAATTTGTTCTGCTGTGTTGAGGAAACATATAGCTTCAGTTGATTTAGAGGTTCTACTTTGCAGCTCCATACTCTGTATTAAAAGACAAACAACATGACAGTCCCCAAAAGTGATACCAGAACAATACAATGGTGACCTAGTGGCTGGCTGCAGTTAAGGTCTGGAAATTCCCCCCTCTGTCATGTTAACAGACGAAATAAAGATCAAGTATTAATTCAAAATACATAATATGATGTTCCCACACATTATAAACCAAAATTAAATCTATATTTAGCCTCCAAGATGTTTAAAACAACACAATGTTCTCCCCTAAGGATCTGGGAACCTGCAACAGAGTGTAAAATCCGCTCTACGTCCTCACAATCCCCCGAATTAAATTTGACACTGTCCCGAGCTAAATCAGTCAACTCAAACTGAAAAAAAAGCTTCAACACAGATCCCCCTCCCCTCCCCCGCTAACACTGTCAAAAAGGAACAAGAAAAACATGTTTGCGAAAGAGGTAATTGTCCCTGTGGCCATTTATCTATTTACCCAATTATAATGGTTGAGAATACTCTAAGAATTGATTATTAAAGATAAAATCTATATTAAGCCCCAAAGAAAAAGTAAAAATGACTTATGTTCCCCTAAACCTGTGGGTCCCCAAAATCTGGTTTAAAATCAGGTCTGTGTCCCCGTAATGTAGGTTTGCACACCTTCTTTGTCCCCAGGTTTACACGATGTATACACACTTGTTAAGAGCCTTGAAGCACCGTATTCAAACTGAAATAAAAGCCTCCACACAGATTTCTTTTCCCTCCTGCAGCAGCTGACAGCAGAGTAATGAGAGTTTTAGCTCTGTAAGGGAGAGAGACAAGCGAGAGTAGAACTGAAGAGATAAGACGGAGTGAGAAGTCTTTCTATCAGAGAGCCTCTCTTTTTCCTGCTCGGCCTTCCTCTATCTTATATTGTTCTTTCTCATACACTTTTTCGAAAACAGTGTATATCATCTGTCAAGCCAGCAAAGCCAAATTAAATTTAAAAAGGCAAAGTTTGAGGAAAAATGAGCCAGCCGTGACGATAAGAAGAATTGAAGTCGAGGGAGGTAAAGACACAAAAGGTGAATTTGAGAGACATATACAGACGATAAAGATGAAAGATGGAGGAAAGGACGTAAGGATGGAGGCAGGATTAAAGTGGTTCGAGGGTTTGTTTCGGCAGTGAGTTGCTGGATGTGTGTGTTGTAACTGCCGCATTATGTTTTATTTAGCAGTTGGTGTGCGTTGTGTGCGCTTACAAGGTGTGCACATGGATACAAAGGCAGTACTGTAGATGTGGTTACACTTTAACACTGTATATTGTGTGTGCGTGTGTGTATGTATGTGTGTATGAGTGTGGCCGCACTGCTGTGGGGAATAAACATGAAAGTGTGTTTGTACTCCTACTTTGGGAGGACAAGTCAGGATGAAGTAGCTGTCGGGATGAAAAAAACCTGACAATAGTTTTATATATTGGAAGGACAAGATCCATTTAAAGATTGACATTGTGTTGAGGTAAGTTTATTTTAAGCATCCATGTTCCTCGGCTTATCCAGGGTCAGGTCTAAACCTAGACTTCCCTCAAAACCAGAAACAATTTCCAGCTCCTCCTGGGGGATGCTGAGGTGTTCCTAGCCCAGATGGGACATACAAGGTTTGGGGTTACCCAGGGGTCCAGTGACCAGGAGACATACCACCTAAACTGGCTCCTTTCAATGTGAAGGAGCGGCGGCTCTACTTCGAGCTCCCTCCAAATGTCTGAACTCCTCATCCCATCTCTAAGGCTGAGACTTGCCAAACTCATTTCAACAGCTTGTGTCCATAATCTCACTCTTTTGTACACTACCCAAAGCGCAGGACCACAGGTGAGGTTTGGAACGAAGGTTGAGAGCATCGCCTTCAGGCTCCTCCCCATTTACCACGATGGTCTGGTGCAATGCTTGCATTACTGCTGATGCTGCACCAACCCGTCTGTCAATCTCACGATGCACTTTACCCTCACTGTGAACAAGAACCCCAGACTCACTTCACATCCAGAGGGAGCAATCTATTGTTTTCTAGCAGCAAGAGGTACAAATTTGCCTAGGGAGACCCTCCCAGGGACACAGGAGTCCCCTCTGCCATGTTGCTGGTCTACCTCTGTTCTGTCAGTTTGTTTGTATCATTGTGACAATTGTAAATCTAAATAGTAAGTTTGGATTCAGCACATTATTTATGTTAAACTACCGTTACAATTTAAAAAAAATTCTGGGTGTCATTAAGACAAAAATCTCTTAACAAGGGGGTAGGGACAGCAGCTGAAAAATACCTGTAGAGTATAAGCAGTTATAAAGCTAGTAGACTTGCCTCATGTTGATAATGGAGATCTCTTGTGTAGAAGTACAAACATTGATATATGTTTGTATATGCGTGTGTGTATACGATGTACTTTACATTCTCAGTATAAGAGTACCTTCCTAACAGATGCTTCAGTTCACCTTCAGTGAGGAAAGCTGAAGAGTTGAAACAAAATGGGATTCAACTCAGCTGCTGTGTCACTTGTTTTAAATCCAAAATTTACCAAAATAAAAGCTGTATTCATCATTAACTTTTTTTTAAGGAAATAGGTAGAAAATGTTTACATACTTGGAATTTCAATTCAAACTTATAAATAACTTGGAAGAAGACACAAGATTCTCTAGGGTGAACATAGATTAAAAGAAAAATACCAATATTTTAGGTCAGCATTTTATCGTTTGATATCCAGATCATTTTGACTAAAATGCATTCTGGGTATTTTGTGAGCATGCACTTACAGACTTGTGTCTCTTACAAGCTAAAAGGGTGGTAGCTATAGGATTGAAATATGTGAACAAACCAAGAAAGAACCAATACATTACAGGAGCAATATGTAACTCTGACAACTAGTGTCCCCCCCCCCCCCCCTCCTCTCTAGAGTCCATGCTCACACAGGTCACCATGTGGTGGACTCTGAAGCTTCAGTGTTTATCCAGCTCTGCATGGGTCTGTAAACCTTTCTGTGTTCTAACCTCTCTCCATTTTTCAAAAGCATCTCCAATATTGATCCTAGTTTGAGCACGTTTCTGCTCGTGGAGCTTATTAGAAACATGCAGAGGCTTTTTAGGTCGGGTACAATCACTTCTATCTGAACCACTTCTCTTGACCGCTTCCATCGCTGCAACACCTGTTGACCTGATAACTGCTCTCATATCTGACAAACTGAGGGGTGTCCAAAACGGCCGTGTGGGGGCGTGTCTTAAAAGCGCCTACCTTCTCTGGTCCAAACAAATCCAGAGCATTCAGGAGCAGAATCTAAAGTTAGAAGGAGGACATACTGGCTGCTGCATTGTTGTCAGAGAAGCCAGCACTTCAACATGTTTCCTTAATGATCAGATAGTAAGATACCTTTATCATTTCAGTCATTACACATCTGAGAGATTGGACCTTTGAAGATATGTCAACATGTGTTGCTATAGAAAAAATAATAAGAAAGAATGCAAAAGTAAAACTGGAAATCGTTTCTAAAAATATGGGAGCGTATCCAGCATTTAAAGAAATAATTTTAATGTATTTTACTGACATAACCAGTTAAAAGTAATTATCATTACCACTAACTGGAGAGAATAAACATGAGCTGATATTTTCCACGAGGGAAATGAAACTCTTCAGTGATCCTCACTTATGTGCTGAAGGAGAAGCCAATCCTCCTGTTTTATATTCCAACTCTGATGCCTTCGAGGGCCCTGTGTGAGATCCAACAGGGCCCCATATCTTTGATAAGTTTCCCAAAAACAGAACTTCTTCATCTTTAAACTATAAAAAAAGAATAAATCCATCATGGTTGTTGAGATTTTAGATCCACCCTCCATCTAATCCTGCTGTGTTCAAACAGCAGAGGCTTCGACAAGGAGGGGAGGACCGTCTCTCAGCAGTCAAGAGGAGAAATAAAAGAAGTAATTCGTCGTGTTTTCGTTCCTGTTTCTGTTTCTGCAGTTTTTCCTTCAGGCAGAGGCTCAGTCACCCTGCAGAGAGGAGCCCTCAGAAGAGCGCCTAAAACTATAAAGAATAACAGAGGAGTGAAGATTTGGTTCCAACGAGGAGGAAGGACGGAGGAATGACCTTGATGTTTTTCTGCTGACTGCAGGTTGTTCAATCTGAGGTGTGGGACCCCGAGCAAGGCCAGGAGGAGACTCTGGAAAATTAACAAATAACTCTGAAGAGGTGAAGTAACACTTCCTTGTTGTGTGCCGTGTGTTTCGCAGTTAGGACACGTCTGCAGATACAATCCTGGGAGGGAGCACCCTTTCACTACCCTCTGACTTCAAACCATTGCTGCTGAGGGGGATTTTCAGCCTCAGGCTTAGGGTTTGTAGAAGACCTCCAACCACGAAGAAGACCATTACATCCAGAGTGTCTGCTGCAGGTCGCCTGATGGACGCTGCTGTAGGAAGACAAAGAAAACAAAAAAATATTGCAGCAGTTCTGCTCTATGGCTTTTTTTGTGCATTAGATTTCAGCTCATTTGATATGATTAGAATTGTTCAGTACTGACAATTTAATCTTGTTTTTCACACTAATGTTTTAAATTTGAAGAAAAAGAGAATTAACAATTTTGCCTAAAGTTTGGACTGCAAAAAAGACCGGTCAGTATAAGCATCCTGATTTCTCCAAGTCCTTCTACGTGTGTATGTGTTCGTGCATGTTTGTTTGGGCCCCGATTTCACTTGGAGCATCAGATCTCTCGGGATCTCTTGTGTGCACTTGTGTCCTGCCTTGGTGTCTATGTTTTTAAAAAAAACTAGCCCCACCTAACCAGCAGGCAATCCTGTTGTATACTTTGTCTCTCAACTCCACTTACACTCTTAGGTCTTAAGCCCAACAGTAATTAAAGGTACTAGAATGGAAAAAGGTGTTTTAGACTAGAAATTATTATTTTCTTTATGGTATAGTGGTTGTCTACATCGGAAAGCCACCCAAAATTTGCAATTGCTCACAAATTTCAAGTCTTAATCAGAAAATAGCTGTTGGGCTCTGAGATGACTTATTTGTTAGCTTAGTTTGCTATCATCAAAAGAACTTCTCCCTAATACCTCGTGAAAAATATGGTCATCAAAAAACCTGCAGGAAAGCTATCAGGACCGGATTTCTGTGGATTTGGGGTTAGTGATTTAAAGACGTTCTGGATCTCCTGAAAACTTTGAATCTTAATAATTGAAGACAAATTTTAAAGTGAATTTCTGAAGAATCAAACAATGCTGGATGCAGAACAAAGAGTCAGTGTGTGAAAGGAGACCAACCTCTGTGTCTGGCATGTTTTCCATGTTTTTAGAAACATCCCCTTGGTGGGTCAGTCGTGTTTCTTGGTGCTCATTTGTCACCCTCCCTGTGTTCCGTCTCCTTTTCTCCAGAGCTGAGGAGGGTTGGCTGCAGACGTGTGACAGAGGCGTGTGTGCCGGTCGGCTGCGTGGTGATACGCCCGGTGTTCAGACATCAACTGGCACCAAAAACACTGGTTACTAAGCAACAAGCGAGCTGGCAAGATGACAGAGAGTCGCTGGAAACCGGCTCGTCTCGTCTCTGCAGTCATAGTGATTCTACACAGCCTCCATCACTCCTCTATGTTCCTGCATCCAAGTCTCCCAGGGCCTCCGCCTCCTCCCTCCTCGCTCCAAAATAACACCACATTGTTCTCGGCGCATCACAAGCTCTCTGAAAAAGTTCTGAAAAATTAAACTTTACTTGTCCATTTGGTCAAAAGAGAACAAAAAGTAAAACAAAAAAAGTAAAATAAAAGTTTGTCTCCATTGAGAGACAGCAACCCCAACACGCTGCCTGGCAGGCAGTTTGATAGAAATCAAAGAAACCCTCCCTCAGCATACATAACATAACATACACCTGCTTTATGTTATTGCTGCATAGCTGCTGAATGCTGCAGAGCTGCAGAGAGGAGGGATTTCTACAATAGGTGGAAGATCTGGGCAAAAATCAAAGATGCACACAGGATATATCTCCATGTCTTCACTCAAGTTAATTTCCAAAACATAGTCCAAATATATTTAAAACCTCCATAATTATTTATGTCTCACTAACAGGTGTTGTTTGGTAAATGCCTCCCTAGATTTATAGCATTATACTGTATATACTCGACTTTGTTATGTCTACATGAGCCTGACAGGGGAGATTTGCAGGACTGAAAATTAACGAAACCTTACGCGAGACGAGACAATGCACCTTTCCGTGACCTGCATGTAAAGATTGTCAATTAAAATGAAGAATCCATGTCATAAATTCTTATTTTCAACACATAATCACAGTTATAATTAATTAATTGAATCAAACATTTCTTCCTATTTGCATTGTTGATACATGTTGTGTTTTTTGCCCAGATGAGTGCCTGCCAGGCAGACTGAGACGACAATCAGACAGGAAGCAGAATAACACAATGCGCACTTTCCCAAATTTATCAAAAATGTCTATAGAGTCAACTCATCGTAAACTTGTCGGCCTTTTGTGTGAGTACAGACTCTTCTGTTTACCCACGGTCAAATTAGAATTCTACATTTTAAAGACTGCGTGTCCCTGGATAGTTGGGCCTTATGTTGGGTGGAGTAGTGGGTGGTGGGATAAAGTCTCAGAAAGAAGTGAAAGGCCAGAAATCTGTGTTTTGATTTTTGATCAGGAGCAGGACAGCTTTCTGACTTTCACAGCTGACTGCAGATTGTTTGCCTTAATGTTGGTTGCATCATGGATGGTATTGCTGAACCATTTTTTTCTGATTTTTTAATGAAAAATTGTATTGTATTGGTTAATCATCTGTAGGCTGAAGCATAGACTGTACTTAAGTAATGGACGTAGTCTCCTTGTTTTAAAAAATGAAGCGAATACAAAAATGAAAAGAATCTGCATAATGTCCAGCAGGGGGGGCAGCTCCACTGTTTGTAAAAAATAACTCTGATTATATAGAAGTCTATATGTGATTTTTAATCTTGTTCCAGTGCTTGTGTTCAGGATGCTAGGCGGGTGTGGCGGGAACAAAACGCAAAGGACAGCTGGTGACACAAAAGGGGAATCCTCTGTAGACTGTTTCATTTCAGTTCAGGCCTGAGATGTCTACAAGGCTACGAAAGGATGCTCCCCCCGAACTGAGACACAGTTGATTTATTCACTGCTAGACATTTTCCTCTAGGGATTATGGTCTCAATCTCTAGTTGCAAGTCTTCTTCAATACAGCATGATGTTCATTTTGTAAATGATGGTCCCATTTAGAGTCAGAGACCTCATAGAGGGGGGAGGAGTTACCGCGAGGCTTCCCTGGGATCGACAAGTCGTTACTATGGCAACCTGAAAGACGCACTGTTCTATTTGTTTTTAGTGAGGGCTTTTTTTTATTTTGAGACTATTTTGGGATTTGGGAACCACCTCGTTAACCAAACTTGCACTAGTGTTAGCTTGCACCTCAGTATTTGCCAACCCCATCGCATCACTCGAGCTCCACTCTCTCGTCAGAAAATGGTCACTTCTGACCCTAAATGGCCAAATCCAAAAAGTCTAGAGGGAACTACAACACAAGTTCATGTCACAGAGGCTACATCCATACCTTTCAGCCACAGCCTAAATGCTTAAGTCCTGGAGATTTCCAAACCATTTGTATTAAAGGGATATTGCCAGTCTTCTCTGGTTTGTCTCCCAGCCCTGAAAGCAGATTGTTATTTGGCCGCTAACTTGAAAGAAAGAGCTGATGAATGTTGAAACTATTTTCCCATCATGCTGCCAGCTAGTCTTGTTGAAGGGGGAAATGTGCGCTTGTGTTTCTGCATTACTGGTTCAGTGTGATCGTCATCTCAGTTTAACTTGTTGGTTGTCAGGGTTGTTGCCTCTCAGGCTGCCTGTCAGGAAATACGGTAGTCGAAGGTGTCCTTCTCCATATAGTCCGTCCAGGTGGAGGACGGCATGCTGCGGTACGGGTCCAGCAGGATCCGGAAACAGCGGACGATCAGCAAGCCCAGGAAGATGAAGAGGATGAGGACGAAGACAAAGGCCGCCCTCTGCTCGAGCGTGAGGACGTAGGCAGCGGCCGAGGAGGAAGAGGAGGAGGAGGAAGAAGAGGACGAGAAGTCTGATTCTGAAGCGGAGAAGGTGCTGCTGTAGAGGTCGTCTGCCATGTTGGGATGGAGAATGTTTGGTTGGTTTAAACGATCTTCTTCTTTTGTTCAATGAGAGACTGACAAAGCACTATCATCATCAGGAGAGGGTCAGTGTTGAAGACGCCTGCAAAGAAAAGAAGAAAGAAAATGGACATGAAGGTCACATATTATACAAAATATATCCACTCCATGTTCCTCTAACTCTAACATGTGTCTCTAGTCTGTCTACAAACCCCCAATGATGAGAAAAGTCCATCCTCTCCGTCTTTTGCCTGCTCCACTTTTCAGAAAATGTGTGCTCAAACAGGCTGTGTGGAGATTTTCCCTTCATGACATCACAAAGGGCAGTAGCCCCTCCCCCAGGTGGGTGACACTCCCACAGCTAGGTGTTTGTTCTGCCCTCTGAGTCTGCCTTCTCACCGTAAACAATAGGACATGGAGCGAGAAAGCCCCAGACCACCAAGCCCTTCTAGAGAGGGGGCGTGGTCAGACACAGCTCATTTACATATTTAAAGGTACAGACACAGAAACAGCCTGTTCTGAGCAGGGCTGAAATAGAGGGGTTTATAGACATGATCAAATACAGGATCAGAGTGGATTTAGAACAAGAAACTTCACACACATGTTGAAGAGGAGCTCTGAGACTTATTTAAACTGAAGAAGAAGAAGAGGAGGATATGTGACCTTTAAAGGCATGAATGTGATTCATTTTAATCAGGAATGTCAAACGAGACATTTTGAAAACTGAGATTAATCACTGAATTTCAACAGTTAATTGCGATTGATAACATTTTTTATACTCATGTTTAGAATCCGCTTCACGGATACACCAGTGTGGCCTGAAACCATAACTCAGAGGAAGGAAATGTTGCTCAGGTTTGGATGTGAAGTGTTCAACATCACAGCAGAAACAGTCTTGACCATTTGACCCAATGTTTGTTGAGAGGGAAGTTTGTCTCCACAGTATTTGTTGAGATATTTTCCTGATTCTGTCCTTCTAAAGCAAAACACTTCTTATGAAATGTCTCCAGATTTTGTGTAACTTCACTGTCGTCTTCCATGCCAACAGTCTGTGGGTGGTATTTGTCTAAAAGAAAGAAGCTCTTCATTTTTCTGCCCACTTGAAGAATAAAGCCAAACTCAATTGGCTTCAAGAGTTCTCCTGTTTTTTTTGTTTTAGTGTTTTCAAACCTAAAGGTTGATTAACATTTTTATTTAAGTAGTGGTTTGGTATTTATCCATCCATCCATCCATCTATCATTCTCCAACCATCCATCCATCCATCCATCCATCCATCTATCCATCCATCCATCCATCTATCATTCTCCAACCATCCATCCATCCATCCATCCATCCATCCACCTATCTATCTATCTATCTATCTATCTATCTATCCATCCATCTATCCATCCATCCATCTATCCATCCATCATCCATCCATCCATCTCCATCTAACCATCCATCCATCCATCCATCCATCTCCTACCATCCAACCAAACCATCCTTGTATCTCCAACATCCATCCATCCATCTATCATCCATCTATCCATCCATCCATCCATCCATCCATCATCCATCCATCCATCTCCATCTAACCATCCATCCATCCATCCATCTCCTACCATCCAACCAAACCATCCTTGTATCTCCAACATCCATCCATCCATCTATCTATTCATCATCCATCCATCTATCTATTCATCTATCCATCCAACCATCCATCTATCATCCATCTATCCATCCATCCATCCATCCATCTATCTATTCATCTATCCATCCAACCATCCATCTATCATCCATCCATCCATCCATCCATCCATCTCCAACCATCATCGTCGAGTAGACGACACCAGCCGATACATGAGCATGTATTCTTGACAGTGACATCACTGTCTAATTCTTGATGCTGGTGAACGTGCAGAGAGGTGAGCATGGGTTCTCCTGCTTCTGAATTTGGACTGCAGTACCCATTTTAAACACTAGGTGTAATAGTTCCATATTGCTTGTAGTGAGTTACGTTTGCTGCGTTTTTGTAGCTTAGCTCCACTCTTATGTGCAGTAACTTTTAGCTCACTACATTACGAGTAACTTCCCCAACACTGGTACATATGAGTATATCTAAACCAGCTACCATTGAATCTGTCTGTGGGCTAAATAACAATCATCTTTTTACATTTAGTTGACCATCCCATCACTGTCTGATATGTCTACCCATGGTGTCCACCTTTGTATCAATTTATATTTGAATCTACTCAGTGAACACTTTCTTCAAAACAACGGGATCTCTTTACATTTCCTCTTCCACTTCCCTCAGATCTTTTAGTCAAAGTGTGTCAGCAGCTCCTGTGAGGAAACTTTAACATTTTTAATGTCGCTAACTAAAGACGAACACAACTTTTGTTCAAGGTTGTTGAAAACCATGCAAAACCTGCAGAAAGAGCAGCAGAAGTTTGCATCTGCATCTCTGTTGAACTGAATATTAAGTAGAAGTGATACAGTCTTCATGTTATTGCATCTAAACTCAGAGTCTGACAAGTTGAAAGAGCACATTGAGCAAACCCAGCAGGACGTTGGTGGGAGAGGAGCCAAGTCTTCACGGTTTAACCTTCTTCACTCTGATATTTCACCACTTCCTCTTCTTCAGTGTTATCCACTCTCGTCGTTCTGCAGAAGAAAAAACCTTTAAAAAGCAGCTTTGTGCATTTCTGTGTGGAAGAATGAATCCCTTCCAAACTGCTGTTTGTCCCCAGTTATAATTCACAGATGAACCTGGAAGCCAGAGGAGCAGAGGAGGGGGAAACACACACACAGCAGTATGTTCTCCTTTTATCATGCAGGAACTAAAGCACCTCAGTCCCCAGAGGCTCCTGCCACTGCATCAGAAAATGTGTGAAAACCAGAGAAAGTTATTAGATTTGATGGAAATATCACGCTGACCTCGGAGGTGTCGCTCATACGATTGAAAAGCTATCACAGTGCACGGGGCCGGAGCCTTTGAAGAGCCATCTCCGTAAAATCAAAGAAATGTGAAAAGTTTTCAAAAGCAGTTCTCAAACTCAGTGGATGTTAGGACAACCTCCTCCTCCTCCTCCTCCTCTTCTTCTTCTTCTTCTTCTTCTTCCTCTTCTTCTTCTTCACTCTGTTTAAAAGTGTTGAATGAAACACAGAAGAGACTTTTTGTCCCAGTTGGAGCGTTTGATGAGAAGGTCAAACTTCTAATTTGAAGCCTCAGATTTAGCTCTTCCAAAAATTAAGATGTACAACGACTAAATTGATATGAAATGTTTAGAATTCTATAAAGTCTAACAGGAACTTTGACGAAGCCGCTGAGGCAGAGTGTTGACTTTTTCTTCTTCTGGAGATTTCTACCTTTTCACACGTTCTGGATCAGCAGGCCGAGTGGTCCACTGACTGTAGAAGATTAAATTCTTCCTGATCCTGCACAATTTAAGAGCTCTAAGATACTGACTTTATGGCGATACCGTGATACAGTCTGAGTTTCATCACAGCAACATCTAGTGGCCGCTGGAGGAACTGCAGCTTTGGATGACTGAGTCATTTTTCAAATGTGCTCAGGTGTGATAAATTACCTCTCCGGCTTGATTAATGGTGCAGTGTTGCCATGGTGACGGGTGGTAACTTCCTATCAGTCCCCTGGCTGAGATGAAGGGGGGAGCGAGGAGGGCAGACCTGGGTAACCACGGCAACCACAGCACGCAATGCACACAAACACACTTGTTACACGTAAGATTGATTTGAAAAGCCCATTAATTAAAAAATAAACCTGAAAATTATTCATTCACATTTTTAGATAAAAGGTGTTCAGCTGAAATCCCAAAACACACACACACACACACACACACACACACACACACACACACTCTCTCTCTCTCTCTCTCACACACACAAACACACACACACACACACACACACACACACACACACACACACACACACACACTCACACACAAACTAATCTTCCTGTTTCAACCTGTTGCCGTCTGTCTGAGAAAAACAAACTGTTACTTCTGCTGCAGAGGAGTCTCTGTGGGC
>NC_083627.1:1289022-1336522 GCF_963584025.1 Labrus mixtus
TTATCTGTTTTTAAAATGTTTCACTGTTTGTTTCTATAAAAGGTTAAAACTTATTATTCAATATCAAAGATTTACAGAAAAAGCAAAAGCATGTTGTCTAAAGGTGTAGTTTAACTGAAGGGAATGAAGTGAGTATAGGCAGCATGTTAGCTACATGTTAGCTACATGTTAGCTACATGTTAGCAGCATGTTAGCAGCATGTTGGCTACATGTTAGCTGCTTGTTGAATGCTTGTCAGCGACATCTCTGCTGTGAGTTGGCTGGGTGTCAGCTGCCAACTTACTGCCTATTTTCTGTGTTGGTTACATGTTGACTGCTCGTCAGATGCATGATGGCGCAAAGGCTGCGCGTCAGCGGCGTGTCAGCGGCGTGTCAGCTATATTGTGACTGCATGTCGACTGCAGGCTGCATGTTGGGTGCGTCCTCCTCCCTCCTAGTTTTACCTCAGTAAACCATAAACTGTATATTTATATTATACTTAATCACTTTATAAATGTTAGAAAGATTTATTCCTCACAGGAAAGATCAACATGCTCAACTGTCAATCATAATCAAAACATTTAAATAAAGTAAACATGTGAATCATTCTCCGCCCTAACAGGCTGCAACACAATCATGTTTCCAGTTTCTTTATACCAGTACGGGGGGCTGAATCATTAACTTACATCAAGACTACAAATCCAGTGAATGCTCTGTGTTCTCTTAAACTAATACAAACACACACACACACACACACACACACACACACACACGCTCACACACACACACACACACACACACGTGAAGTGTGTGTTTTGTGTTTTCAGGTTAAATGTAAATCAGACTCATTGCGTGTGATTGAACATCGAGTCCTGGCATCGATCTAACCGAACCTCCTGCTGTCCGTACAACAACACGAACACTGTATGTGCTCCTAACGAGGGAAAGTGATCGTTGCCACGGCGATGCCTGACAGCTCGTCAATAAGTCTCCTAAGCAGGTGGACCGCTGGGCTTCAACGAATGAGAGACTGTCACTGACCACAGAGGAGAGAGGGGGGGGGGGTGAACTGAATGTGTTTCTGCCTCGTTTGAATTTAGCAGCATTTTAAACACCACAGAAGAAGAAGAAGCTGCGAGGTTTCTCATGTGTCACAGACAGAAAGCAGACCGTTCTTGAGTGTGAGATGTCACTGAGAGGCCAAACACCCGTCGACTTCTCCCCGCGGAGTTCTTCACATTCAGTCTCCATAAACAGAGTGAGCTGAGTGTGCGTTTAGCGGCTCCTGTCTGCAGTGAACACATCAGTACAGTCGACTATCTGAAGACACGGGCTCTCATTTATCAACAGTCATTGTTCATAAATCGCACATGTTCTTAACCAATATGCTCGTGCAGAGACAGGACCAATCAGAAACTATGAAAGTGAATATTCTCTTAACCTTAAAGTCAGGGTCGGTCATTTCCTCCAGATCCACTTTTTAAAGATTCTGGTGTAAATTGTCTTTAGGTCCTGACAGACATTAATAACTCAGGTTCTCTGAAAAAGAAAACAAAGAAAATCCGTCATCTGTATCAGTTTGTAAGTCTGTAAAAACTTCAACCAATGTCTGCCACGTGGTACCAATCTGATGAACCAATCAGACGCCTCCCTGTCTCCCTGCTCGCTCTCTACCTCTTGCGTGCTCTAGTTCACACTCAGAGCTCGTCACCGATGACTTTAGGAGTTTATACTGTGAGTTTACTGACTGCTGAATGAGACATGAGACGACGTAGTTTCTACACAATGACAGAGATGAGCTGTGAGGGGGCGTGGCTTATGAGGGAGCACTGAGGGGAGAGGGTGCAGAAGGAGCACTGAGGGAATGCTACTTTCAAAATCATGCTAGTTTTTTTTTAAATTACTATCCCTGCCTTTAACAGGAATGATGTCAGAGAGCAAAGAAAGGGGGCTTCACAGCAACCCGACTTAATGTCAGATGAAGTTGACTTTAAACAAAAGTAAAATACATTAAAGGGTTAAAAGGCGGGTACAGCCACGGAGACGCCGGAGTCGGCCTCGTTCTGGTTTTTCTAATTAAAAGTTTTTCTTTAGTAAATGTGTTTTGAGCTTCAGGAACACACACGGGTAATTGTTCCATAATATCCCAAAAACCTGCCGACATGAACTGATTTATATCTTGTTTTTTTTTGATTAGTCAGCAGTATTTTATGGCTGAACAGTTCCTGTTGTTATATCCGTCTCGGTGTCGGATGTAATTGAAGTTATTTCCATCCTCTGCTCTGTGATCATCTGATAAGAGGTCTAAATATAAATGAAGTTAAAACAGGTCGATGTGGATATAAATACTCTGACAGCTTCACTCTCAGGTGTGTACTGAGCGCGTGCAGAACGCCCCGTCGATGTTTTTTTTTTTTTGGATGAAATGTGTCGACAGATTTGGAGTCACAGCGGCACGCCTCCTGTTTACAGTCGGCTTGTTGTTTTAAACTCTGATGGCGAGAAGAAGAGGGAAGAGGAGACGTAATTCGACTCCCACAAACATTAAGAACCAGGTCTCAGATCAGCTGTTACACCAGTTAGCAGAAACACAACCAAACATGTGGATTTGACTATTTAAAGGAGCAGTTCAACATTTTATAGAATGTTCCGTCCCTGCTAACATCAGCAGGACTGCTCCGGATATTCTCCTGATCTGGTCGTTCACATAGGCACCTCACAGCAGTTGACTATCCCTGTCAGACGGGAGGGGGGGCGGGGGGGTCTCCTGAGGTAAGACCATGCAGAAGAAGCGGACGAAGCAACAGAGTCCACTCTACGAGTCTATAATGACAATATTTGTCTAAATGCAGTGGGGATTCTAGGGTCTGTTGGGGCCTTAGGCAAAAGTTATTTCGGGGGCCCTCCCAGGGCATAGAGGCTGAATTTGTTCAGATGGGGCCGCCTTTGGGAGGTTTCCCACTGTCATTGCAAAATTTGCACTTTTTGGGTTGCATCTTGGTCCAAAATGGGTCAGCCCTCTGGGGCCCCCTTCCTGGTCTGGGGCCTGTTGACAAGCAGCACCCCTGTCTTCATATCATCAGGCGTTTTTGGGACTGCAGAAACTTTTTCATATTTCTAAGAGCCGTTGGAACCCCCCCCCCTTTTTTTATTCACTCCGCACTGCAGGAACTATGAACTGTTTTAGTTCCTAACACCCCGTTTAGAGGAACATTTTCCTGCTTCAGAGTCTGTAACACAGCGGTGCGAATGCAGACTGCAGATAAAAAGTCCCCATGGCGTCTCACAGAACTTCCCAGTGGATGGTTCCTCTTAAAAAAGTCCCCAGAAGTGTTTGGTATGAAAACAGCTAATGTGTAGTCCAACAGAATCACAATCTGAACTAACGAGCGGGGAGGATCATACTGCAGAACAGAAAACATCATGCATTACTTTTGTATAAATCTATATTTTATTTTCTAGAAAAAGCCTCCTGCCTCTATCTTTGAGTCTGGATTCTACGTTTTATAAATGAGACCCGTGAGCTTTACAAGGCGTCAGTCTGGACCTGCACAGAGGTTTCCTATCCCCCTGTTTGAGTTCCTCAGCTGAAGATGTATCAGTCTAAGCTGCGTCACAGCGCACACAGGAGCAGAACCAAACACAGCAGACTGTAAAGTTCAGAGTACAGAAACGGACAAAAGTGCAAAGTGATGGAATAAGCGATGCAGTGTCGGAGGGAAGTTGTTTCTGTGGAACATTTGCACGTGGGAGGCGAGCTCTGGCACTTAAAACGGCTGAGACTCTGCACGAGAACACATTTCATGAAACATTTAAGAATACACACGACTCGTCTGAGGATAACAACACGGGGGTCAGAGGAAAAACTTTACAATAACAGATGCACAACAAATACACCAATGTAGAGGGAGTCCGACTGGAACCCTCCATCTCTCTCTTCAAAATACAAATAAACATCAGAGCTGGGATGGAGAGGTTGTGGATCAGTGCGGGGGGCAATTCACACATGTTTTCTAAATTCGGCCAAAATGTCTTTATTGTGGATTTCACACATGCACACAACTCTTGAAAGCTTCCTGAAATGATCACGTTGAGCTGTGTGAATGCAAACAGCTGAACTTACTCTTCAACTTCATAGAAAAAATATCCCTCTGGAAGTCAGAGTGAGCTGATGTGAGTGTGTGTGTGTGTGTGTGTGTGTGTGTGTATGTGTGTGTGTGTGTGTGTGTGTGTGTGTGTGGACATACAGTACATATACTGTATGTCCTGCAACCCGTTCACAACCACAGACTGGTGTGATCTCTGTGCACGTAATTTAACTGCTTCATTTTGTTTTCTCTGTTCACCAGTATCGTCTGTGCAGACTGCCGGACATTTCCAGAAAATTTCAGGCAACCTGCCCCTGAAATCTTCGTTGTTTGTTCACACATGCACATCACAGCGGGAGACTCTCCCTGCAGGACGGGATGGAGGGAGGGTCTCAGGACAACGCAGGAGTAGTGGACAAAGCAACAGAGTCCAACAAAAATGAACAGAGTCAAACACTCAGATGACAATTTATGCTTCAATATTAATGACACATTCACAATATAAACAAACGAGTGGAGAATGGTGAGAATGATGCTGAAGCAGTTTCATAACATGCACAGAGATCACACCGGGCGCCTGCATACAGTCTGTGGTCATGCACCGGTTGCAGGATGCAAACGTCACCACCCCCACCCCCACCTACGCACTCCAGGTTAATCTTCTCTGAACATCTCCTTCTGCGTTCTCACATCAGCTCACCGTGCCTTCACCAGGAATATTTTAAGTAGGAGCTCGGCTGGCAGGAAAAAGTCGTCTGTTTGCGTTCACACATGCAGCTCAACCCAAAATCTTCAGGACGTTTTCCGGAGTTTGTTGCAGGTGTGAAAACACCAAAAAGTGTCTCCTTGAAGTTGTATTTTTTTGTGTGTGTAAACAAAAGTGTCCTAACTAATAGAAACTGTGATGTGATTCAGCTTCATTATGACCGTTCTGACCTTTACACGGAGGGAACACTGACGGTCTAAATGCTGCTCAGACCTTCAAACTGGTTCCATGCAGTTACT
Source organism: Labrus mixtus (assembly GCF_963584025.1). Taxonomy (NCBI): domain Eukaryota; kingdom Metazoa; phylum Chordata; class Actinopteri; order Labriformes; family Labridae; genus Labrus; species Labrus mixtus. The sequence goes on from NC_083627.1 coordinate 1,294,095, forward strand.
TTGTGCTCAGAAGATTCTCAGTAAAATAAATAATGATGAACTGATCAGTCTGTAGGAACACAACAGGTTGCTTCAGCTGTAGTAAAATAAACCTTAAGGATCTCAAAGACAGCGTTTTGAGAACAGAAAAAGCAGTTTTTCACTCGCCTTCACTCACGCACACAAACACAGGTCTGAGACACGGCTCACCTCGCTGCACCACCCTGAACCCTCACAGCATGGACCCCTGGCAGACGAGATCCAGGGCAAAAATGAAACGTAAAGATCAGCTGGGACTCACCCTGCAGCAGCGTCAGGGTCCCCCACCTGCACACCAGCACTTTCCAGGAGGAACAAGTTGTCACCATCCTCTCCTCCTCTGCGCTCCTCTCAGAAGGCGAAGCAGAAAAAACTCCTCTCACAAAATACAGCCACCTGATTGGACGTTTGCTTTTTTTTTTTTTTTTTACTTTATTTTGACGGATTTAAAGAAGAAGAAGAAGAAGAAAGAAGAAGAAGAAGCGTTTTCCTCTGCTGTGTTTCCTCTTCCGCGCCTTCTCTCTCTCTCTCCTTCTCTATTTCTCCGCTCTGCCGCCGACAACAAGGATGTGAGGAGGATGCTGCCTGGCGCTGGCTGTGTCTCGTTGCCTGTGGTAACCAGTTGCTATAGTGATGGACCCGAGCTCATTGGGGAAAGAAGATGATGATGGAGAGTGGAGGGGTGGGGGGGGGGGGGGGGGGGTGGGGGGGAGCAACTGGGAGACCTAGTGACGGACAGAGAGGAGTCCCTTTTTGTTTACATGGAAGTTTACAGCCTGGTTCAAAAAACCAAATAGGTGTGATTAGCTCATGTCTCGATGGACACACACTGTACGGGGGGTGAATGTTTTGATGACTCATCAGTTTTGGTTTGATGAAGGATAAGAGTTATTCACAAGAAGGCGTGTAGCTGACCTGATTGACAGGTGGGCGCGGTGTAACGGTTTGTCAGGAGGTTTAAAACCCGCCTCAGCTCCAGCTCTCAGCCTGTCGTTAGGTTGACTGAAAGTTAGACTGAGACAGCATTTCCAGCATGGAGACCGCCATCGATGGGACTCCAGCGCCCCCTGCAGGAACAGACGGGGGGCGACACTCAGGCTTCAAACATTCATATTTACTTTTTTTTTATCTATTTGAAGTTGTTTTGTGTTATGTGTGTCCACTTGCGGTATCAAATTAATTGTTTTTCAGGTTTGAATATAAAAACAAAATCTGTTCTTAGATCCTTTCTTGTTCTTCATACCACTGAAATAACTCAATTCTCTGTTGGTGTTTTTTTTTTTTTAAAGGAAGGAGGAGTCAATGTAATTGTAATGGATGTAAGATTGTGCACTAAGTTAAATTAATAATACATGTTAAAACTAGTGTCTTTCTAAAATGTTGTATATCCTTTAAAAACTAGCTAGTTATAATTTAATGTTAATTCATGTTGCTAAGGTTAAGTTTAAAAGCATATCGGTAATTGATTGGTTTGGTCTTAAGCTTTTGTTATTGTTTTACACTTCCGGTTTTACGCCAGTGTTGTCTGAGCGTCATTCATTACACCATTGAATGAAAGCCAGCAACAACGTGTTTGTTTCTTCTTTATTTCTCCCCTTACAGGTAAGAATACTGGTTAAAAGTGAATAAAACCAAGTATCTATGTGTTGTAAGTTTCCGGGAACAAGTTAGTGATATGTTTTCTGTATACAAAGTAATTTCAGTATGTTTATGAAGCGGGTTAAGCATGAATGTGTTTGCCGTGATGCGTGCATGCTAGCTTGAATCACACAGACAGAGAGCGATAGAGACAGGTGTACTGCGTCTACTGAGAGTGTGTTATTTAAGTTGTATCGGTCAGTTGAACAATTACAGTTACATGGTACAGTTTAAAGAAATATCACTCTGCAAGTGTGTATGTGTATAACTACTAAAGCAACTAAGAAAGAGTTAAATGTGTTTACATAAAACAAGCAGTAGATTATACAATATTGAGAAATACTAGCCTGTCATATGACAGATGTAAAGGTATTAAACAGTGCATGTATGTTCATCCAAGTGTATAATACTGTACAATGATAATATGATGTGTTATTGTATATTATTTATTACACCATTGAATGAAAGCCAGCAACAACGTGTTTGTTTCTTTCTTCTTTATTTCTCCCCTTACAGTACGCTGTACAGGGGTGTAACATAATCACTGCAAACCTTCAATTATCCCAAACACACACACACACACACACACACACACACACACACACACACACACACACACACACACACAGCTGTGTTACTGCAGGATGTAAATGTTAAATCCTGCAGTCATGTGTCATGAAGGCATCATCACAGCAGCTGTAACAAGAACTGAGATAATCACAGTGTGTGTGTGTGTGTGTGTGTGTGTGTGTGTGTGTGTGTGTGTGTGTGTGTGTGTGTGTGTGTGTGTGTGTGTGTGTGTGAGCAGTAATTATCACTTCCTCTGGTGTGTGAACTACCTGATGCAGATGACAAAGAGCCTGTCTTCGCGTGGTTTTGACTCAGACAGATGTTGAGCTGAATTGACTGAAGTGTTTTTAATTTAAGACCAATAAAAGTATCTGCGGTGATTTCACTCTTCATTTTACCTTCTGGTTTATTTTAATAAATACAAAACAAAAACACCTGTTAACTACTTGTTCATACTTTTATAACCATATTTTAAATTAATCTTTTATACACCAGGCAACAATTTCCTGGCTCCTCTGACCCTTCTCTTTAAGGGTCTCTGTGCCCGAGTACACTCCAGTATGTTCACAGTCTGATACAGCAGGGGGCGGTTTGCTCATAGTTGGTTTGCAAACCCGCCAATAAGCAGAAAGAAGAAGAAGTAACTATGGCAACCACTCAAAGGCTGAGTCCATCCTGCTAACTGTGGATGTTTTTTTGTTATTTCTGAGATGCTAACAACGACCCTCTTCCTACTTCCATATCTACTGTGCAGCTCAGAGGATGACACCGGCCCGGGTCCCTATAGTGTGAAACCAGCTTAACAGAATGTGCAGAATTGAAGTTTCTGGAATAATAAAAAATACCATGAACAAATCAGCCGAGGTCTAATAAAAGCCTCCAGTGGGTGTATGGAGGCTTTAAAGTGAGACACAAATAAACTTCTCCTTTCTTGTTTTGGTCTTTTGCTTTTTCAAACAGTTGCTGTCACGTCATGTTTTTTTTATTTTGCATCTGTTGTTTCTCTCTTTAGGCCGACTGCTTGTAGCTTTAAAATGTGCTGCATGATGCTACTACTGTGCAGTTCTTCTGTTTGACCACCAGATGTCAGAGATGGTAAGGCTGAGAACCCTTTTCCCTCTGAAATTCTTCTCTGTGTTTTTGTATGCAAAACTTTATACAATGACTCAGACAGGTTGTGAATGAAAGGGGAAGTTAACTCCGCTTGTTTCAGCCCATGACAGAGCATTGGGAGACACGCAGGACTTTAGATTAAGATTAAGATTAACTTTATTGTCCCAGTGGGAAATTTGTCTTGGACTTCACAGAGCTCTGATGCAGTAACAAAAAATAACAAAATACATTCATTTGTCGGTAAAACATGTCAGTTAAATAATCATAAAATGCCATACAAGTGAATTACTAAAACCATAAATATGTAATAGTTATGAAAAGTGATAACAGTGCAGGTACATCTACACATCTTCACACACACACTCACACCACCTCATACATGCACACACACATTACAGCTTAGGTACTGTTGAGGGCTTTGATGGACAAGGGAACAAAGGTATTTCTGAAACGGTTGTTCCTCCCTCGGGGTACCCTGTATCGTCTGCCTGAGGGGAGGAGCTGGTACTCAGGGTGAAGAACATGAGATGGGTCTGAGATTATTTTTTGTGCCTGTCTGATTATGGTTTGTTGAAAGATGTCTTGGAGGCTAGGGTGTTGATGAACTCCCATGATTTTCATGGCTGTCTTTGTGAGTCTGTTGATTTGGGCCTTTGACTGAACGGTCAAATTTCCAAACCATGCAGAGATACCATATCGTAGGAGGCTCTCTACTACTGCATGGTAGAAGAGAAGCTGCACTTCCCGGGACACACCAAAGGTCCTGAGTCTTCTCAGAAAGTGAAGCCTCTGCTGCACTCTGGAGCAGACAGCTTCCACCTGGGCCTTCCACACTAGTTTATTGTCTATGTGGATGCCGAGATATTTGTAGGACTCTACTTGTGTTATGGTGTGATCATGGATGACCACTGGTGAGTGGTCGCCAAGAGGCCGAGGGTCGAACACCATCTCATTTGTTTTTTTTTTTGTGTTGAGGAGGAGATGGTGTTCGTCTATGTGTTTATTTATTTATCACAGTAGTGTTAAACCTTCAGATGATCAGATTATTTTTATATATTTTGTTGGTTAATGTGAAGTTTTAAGAACAAGTGTATACATTTGTGAGAGTTTAAAGGTCAGATACAGGGATAATCTGGAGTTTGTAGGGATGTAGTTGAGTCTTGTTGTGCTTTTGTTCTGTATGGCTGCTCTGGGATTTAATAAAAAGTCCTAATCCAGATATAAATATAGTTTAATATAAGTTATAGTGAGTAAATGTGGTGAGGTGCTCTCCTGTCCTGCAGTAACTCAATGTGGTCTGTGATTATCAGATATTTAAATACACGTGTGCACAATCATAACATTCAATAATGTTATTAAATCAGATGAAGGAGGACGTCTTATACCTTTTTGAAGTTCTTATCATTTTCTTTGTTTTATCACTTTCTGCATCTTGTAATGCTGCTGGTACAGGAGGTGTAGCTAGTTGGCAATAAGTCCCGGGATAGCTGGTTAGCATCAGTTAGACAGACGACAAAGTTGGGGAATTCCACACGGCACTTTTATTCTGTTTTACTAAATGGACCATACAAAGCCAGGTCAGCACGGCACTATATATCCTGATCACACATGACAGGTAAAAATAGGCAATTATCCTGCACCAACTCATCACTAGAGTTTTTGAGAGTCCTCTCATCATCGACATACAAGATGACTGTCATAGATAGACTTTCTCACCCACCCACATAACAGAGACACCACCTTGTGGCACTATTTGGTACTACTATGAATATATTCTGACTGTTACAATGTGTTGTGTATAACTCTTCAGTAGAGGTCTACACACAGGTCTTAGCACAGATTAGGCCGACTGTCAGGACAATCACTGACACACAAAAGATGGTTTGAATGAAATAACATCAGATCACACTTTACAGATCCAGCTTTATCTGACAGGTTAAATGATCCTGAACTAGTTTGGAGCTTTGTACGCTGAAAACTGCTGGAACAAGAGAAATGTGACACCTTTGTTGATGTTTGAACACCTGATGCTGTGTTTCATTTTGCTCTGCTTTTAGTGCTGAGTAAACTCTGCTTCAGTCCTCACTCATGGTTTGAGAAGATCTTTATTTAAAGTGATACAACATAACATTTTAAGATATATCACTATATCACACAAACAAAGCTTTATAAGAGTTCTTTTATCTAAATACAACTTTTATATTTTTGTCTTAATAAAGATTTGAACTCTTTCTGACAGAAGCTCGTCATTCTCACTGCTGATCAACACCTGAGTTTATTGCAGACTGTATATAAGAAGTGAACATAACCTCTGCATTTTGTAGCATGTCCTGGACATGCAAAAAGGGGTGAATAACTTTACTATAGCTAACGGAAGCCCACCACCCATTAGTTAACTAGACTACCCAGAACTAAGTGAGAGCTCACTCCCTACCAGCCGCTAGTCTACTCTTTCCTAGTACCTGGAGCTATGTAAAATTACTCCGCTACCACCCTTTGGAGGAGAGAGGACTTGTTATAATCACAGCCCTAGGATTATCTGCCTAACATTCATTTCTAGAATAATTAGATTCAAGAATAACCCCTGGTATAGGACTCTAGATTACCCCCCGGAGAGGGAATAACTGTAATCTCTCCCCGCTAGGATGTAAGGTGTGTATGAGGTGTGTAGTAAAAGTCAGTAGAAGTGTGCCGTGGTGTGACTGCTCAAGCTTACCTTCCAGGGTCAAAAAGTTTCCGAAAATGTATTAAAAAACTTCAAATGAGATTTATTTTTTTGCTTTTAATGGAGAGACAGGACAGTGGATAGAGTCGGAAATCAGGGAGAGAGAGTAGGGAATGACATGCGGGAAAGGAGACACAGGTGGGATTTGAACCTGGGCCACCCACTTGGAGGAGCAATGCCTCCATACATGGGGCGCGCGCACAAACCACTGCGCCACTAGCGCCCCCAAATGATATTCTAAATGCAAATACAAAACAGTAAAAGTAAAAATATGAAAATGTAAAAAGTAAAAGCAAAACACAAAGACCAAAGTCTAAACCCGAGAGTGTAGACACTTGAGGTTTTAAAAGATCTCGGTCTCAGACTAAGTCCCAAAATGGGGATGCAAAAGTCAGAATGACGTGGAGTCCTTTAGAAAAGTAAAAAAGAACCCCGATCAGCTTTTCTACAGCCTTTTTTTAGTCAAACTGTCTCTTTTTTTTCAAGATTCTGTAAAACCTCAACAATGCAGATTCGCAGAAACGAGATACATCCACAGGTGATACCAAGTTCACATGTGGTTTTAGCTTGAAGACCGTGAACCAGGCAGATTCGCAGAAATGCTATATGCCTACGAGCTCGTATGTGGTTTTGCTCAAAGTATGGCACACTTATCCTGACCTCACAGGTGCATAGGCACTCGCGGGTGTGTGCAGGATTGACAGGAAATATAAAAGCCAAAAACCAAAAGTCGTAGCGACTATATGACATATGAATGAATATGATAAAAAGATTAAGTGATAATAAAAGAAAAAGTAAATATATGAAGTAAATGATGAATCGATAACGTTTTTTCAGCTTTAAGGCAGGGTTGGTAATTTTTGAGAACTAGCATGATTTTGAAAGTAGCATTTCCTCAGTGCTCCGTCTACACCAGCCCCCCCCCTTCTGCCTCTGTATTTCTTGTATCCAATGACAGCGAGGACGAGAAGAACGAGTGCAGCGACGATGGCGATGATGGGGATGACGGTGTTCATGGGGATTACGGGGTTCATGGGGATGACGGGGTTCATGGGATTCACTGTTGAGCACAAATCAACAAACCACAGTTACAACCTGTGCAGATGAAGCAGGTTAGAGGAGGAGAACATGTGCCAAGCAGACAATCATCCTCCTGTAAATAAACACTGTTTGTCCTGCTGCTCTTCATTTGAATCTCCACTGTAAATAAATCCTGTATCTATGTTTGATTCATCCATTCATCCTCTAGCGAAACACCTCCAACCCCCCTCCCCTCACGTTCACACGAAGGAGTCAAGCTGTGGACAAAAATTGCTATCACCTGTGTCCTGCATTGTTGTGTTAGCATGCTAATGTTAGTGCTCTTTAGTTAGCTCGTAGCTTCACATTAGCTGTGTCCTGCATTGTTGTGTTAGCATGCTAATGTTAGCGCTCTTTAGTTAGCTCGTAGCTTCACATTAGCTGTATCCTGCATTTTTGTGGTAGCATGCTAATGTTAGCGCTCTTTAGTTAGCTCATAGCTTCACATTATTGTGTTAGCGTGCTAATGTTAGCGCTCTTTAGTTAGCTCATAGCTTCACATTGTTGTGTTAGCATGCTAATGTTAGCGCTCTTTAGTTAGCTCATAGCTTCACATTGTTGTGTTAGCATGCTAATGTTAGCGCTCTTTAGTTAGCTCATAGCTTCACATTGTTGTGTTAGCATGCTAATGTTAGCGCTCTTTAGTTAGCTCGTAGCTTCACATTGTTGTGTTAGCATGCTAATGTTAGCGCTCTTTAGTTAGATCGTAGCTTCACATTAGCTGTATCCTGCATTTTTGTGGTAGCATGCTAATGTTAGCGCTCTTTAGTTAGCTCATAGCTTCACATTGTTGTGTTAGCATGCTAATGTTAGCGCTCTTTAGTTAGCTCGTAGCTTCACATTAGCTATATCCTGCATTTTTGTGGTAGCATGCTAATGTTAGCGCTCTTTAGTTAGCTCATAGCTTCACATTGTTGTGTTAGCATGCTAATGTTAGCGCTCTTTAGTTAGCTCATAGCTTCACATTGTTGTGTTAGCATGCTAGTGTTAGCGCTCTTTAGTTAGCTCGTAGCTTCACATTTCATGTAAACTGACACAGAATGAGCGTGATCTAAAAACTCTTACTAACATCCAAATAATCAGTGAGTATGTTCTTCTTCTTCTCTCTAGTTCTTGACTAAAACAGCTTTTATACACAAGGGGAGGAGCCGGCCGTCCCGTCCATGTAAACATGACTCTGACCCAAACCCAACAACACAGCCAGCGGGACTCGAGCTTCTCCCTCATTGTAGACAGTCATGACTCAGAGACACATTTACACAGGATAAACTGGGGCTGGGCGATTCGTCCTAAAATCTATATCACAATTAATTGAACATTTTGACTCAATTAAAATTAATGAATGATCCATTTGTTTTTGTTTTTTGCCCTCGTAGGTCGCTGACATGGTCTCTACTGTAAATATGCTCCTCTATTAAAGCTGAGATATGTTTTCTAATGATATAGGTCAGTGGTTGTCAAACTTTTTAGACTACGTACCACCTCCGAAAATATTTGGCTCTCCAAGTACCACCATTATGGTAGATGTTAAAATACACTGTAGGCCTTTTTCTACACACATTTTATGCAGAAGGCAAATATATTCATAAAAATAATATTATTTATTATTGACTGTTGGCAGCCACACTATAGGACTAATAAGGGCTAGCGCTAGAACTGGCACTTTAACTCCACACAACTCTGACATTTGCCCAAATCAAAAAAAAAGTGCAGCACAATAAAAATGACAACTTTATACCAACAACCTGTTTGAAAATATTTAATCTCCAGTGTTTCCCACACAAAGACGATACCTGGGCCCAAGTATATTTCCGACCGGTTCTTATTTAGTTTTTCATTTATTCATAAAATTGCTGCGTGCCTGAGAGAGAGAGAGAGAGCACGGGGGAGAGAGAGCACGCGCTCTGCAGGCTCCCTGCAACCAGAGCTGCTGTATTATAAGTCTCTGCGTTCAACATAGCAAAACTGCCTTTTTAAAAAAGAATCCCTCTCGACTCCTGTGGAGTGTTAAGACAGCAAACAAGCAGAATCACATCAGCTTCAGAGCGAGAGAGAGAGAGAGATAGATAGAGGGAGGGGGAGCGATAAGTTCCACTGTCCGTACATGCATCAAAACTGAAGATTCTCCTGGCTCCGTTTTAAAAATGTAAATGTACAGCTGATGCTGCCGATTGTGTGCTGAACTCCAATAAATAACAGAATATCTGTTAATGTAGGCCTACAGCTGCTTTCTGTTGATTCAGGACTGAACTATAACGGAATATCGAGTGGAACTTTTCAAAACGTGAGGCGTACTCCTGTTGTTGTTTATGTCTGTGCGCGTGCGAGCATAATTTGAGCAGATTAAATTTGTTTGTTGCGAAAACTAGATTAATTTAGAGGGGGAAACACATTTGATATAAATACAACCCAATAGATACAAGACAGATAAGATAAGAGTACGACAAATATTGTGTTTTAAATATTGTGGAGATTTCTTTGCGTACCACCACAGGGAGCCCGTGTACCACCGCTGGTACGCGTACCATAGTTTGAGTACCACTGATATAGTGCATATCTGATGAACTATTTTGAGGGTACTTATTGAATATTTCAACCTGAAATCAAAGCATCGCTTGAAATTAAAACGACACATTTTAGTTTTAAAGAAGAAATGAACTTCTCTGAAACAGTACAAAATAAATAACTTGCATTTCTGTCAAACAGTTTTTCTGCAGTGTTTACATTTACAACGACTAGAGGTTCTGAATGTCGGTCTCGATTAATGGCCCAGCCCTAAGCTATACTTGATTTCTGCTGTATTTATGTGTAACATGTCGCACATGCTTCATGCTAACGTGAGGGGAGGGGGGTTGGAGGTGTGTCTCTGGTGGAGAGCGGAGGCTTCAGTATGGAGGAGGCGTGGCCTAACAGCAGTTTGTTTTGGTTTCATGCTGGTGCTCTTTAAAACTCAGGAAAAGTTTCCTTCTTGGTCCAGAGGTCAACATTATCATCGCTTTAATGCTGAACCTTTAAACTCTTTTTCTGAATACTTTTACAATTTGAAGAGTTTGAAAGAAAGAAAAAGTCACAACTAAACTTTCCCTCCATCACACGACTGTTACAGTCAAATCCTCTCTTTCATCACTTCTCATCGAGGTCTTACCGGAGTTGGTCTTGATCTCTCGTTTGTCCAGTTTGGTGACGATGTCCTCCTTCACACCAGAGAGCTGAAACACACAGTCGTACTTCCCCCAGTCATCAGAGGGCAGTTGAAGGTCAGCGCTGATCTGGAAGGTGGTTGGGGAGGATCTCTCCCTTGTCCACGTCCTCGTGAAGCTCCTCTCCGTCTTTCCTCCAGAACATCATGGCTCTGTTGGGGTAGAAACCTGTAGCGTGGCAGGTGACCCGAGAGGAGGGAGTCTTCTGGAGGAGAGACACTGTGGGGAGGTCTGGAGGACAAACAGGAAGACAGATTATAGTTTCTTTATCAGGATTTACTCTTAAATACTGTTACAACTCATGTTTGATGACACTTTTTAAATGTACTGGTAAAAAAAGGGACTTTAAAATCCAGTGAGTCAACAATGAAAATCAACCTTATTAAAGTATAATTCAAAGAAGAGAGGGTCAGAGGGGAAGAAACAGAAGAAGAGAGGTGAGGGGGGTTCAGATGGATTGATGAAGAAGAAGAAGAGGAGAGAGAGAAAGTACAATAAAAACACAGAGAAACTTTGAGAGAGAGCGATGAGCAGCAGAGAGAAAGAGATCTAACATGAAGGGAAAGGTAAGGGGAAGCTTAAAGATGAAGACAGAGCATGTGTGATAGAAACATGTGAGAAATATTTATTGTTCAATTACAAGATAAACAAGAAAAGAAGAAGATGAACATTGTCAGAATTCATCTCCATCAGGTCATTTGATCCTACCTGTTCTCATCAGAGAGCTCCTCCCATAGTTCAAATACTTCTTCAGCCAGTCAGGACAATCCTTGGTGAAGTAGTTCTTATAAGCCTTTAACTGAGCTTTGTCTGTTTCCCACTGCTGTTTGGTGAAGACAGCCTGTTGTTGTGCAGGGACCCACGTCATTGTCTTCAGGTCCAGAGCTATGAAGTCTTCTCCATCATAACCAATCTGATGGTAACCATTAACATCTCCAGTCTCATCATCCCACTCACAGCCTACCATCTCCTGGTAAATGTGAACACCTGAGAGAGAGAGAGAGAGAGAGAGAGAGGGAGAGAGAGAGAGAGAGCGAGAGAGAGAGAGAGAGAGAGAGGGAGAGAGAGAGAGAGGGAGGGAGGGAGAGAGGGAGAGAGAGGGAGAGAGAGAGGGAGAGATTTTTTGATTTTTAAACAGAACTTTATTTATCAGTCTTCTTACTGTTCAACAATAATATACATTCCTAAAATTCACAGATGACATTCACAAAATAAACAGATTTTACATCAGCACATGAACTAACTGATCATGCTCTACAGAGCACAGCACACTGTCATGAGTCCACACTGACTGGAAAGTCTCCAGGTCCTGATTTGCTCTGTAGAAGCTGAAGTCCAAAAACAACCTGGATTTTAACATTTTTACAAACAACAGCTTCACATCAACAACATCGTCTGGCTCCTCCACCTTCCTCCTCCTACTCACGTACACGGCCATCTTAGCCTGACCAAGGACAAAGTTTATCAGCTGACATTTGTGTTTGTGTTGTCGAGTGTATTTAAAACCACAAATAAAAACCTGCTTAGTAAAAAACTCTTTAAAACCAGTAAAAACCTTCTCCAGAAGATCAAACAGAGGTTTCAGCCGACTGCACTCTAAAAAACAGTGAAACACCGTCTCCCTGTGCACACAGAAAGGACACTGATCAACAACATTCACATTACAGAGATAAAAGAGTTCAATGATTCCATGCAGGATTCTCCACTGGAGGTCTGCATGTCTCTTACACAAGGGGGGTTTGTATAAAGACTCCCAGGAGGGTCTAAACTCAGGAACTAGCCCCAAATAAGTCCTCCAGGGGGTGTCACTGCGTGCGTTCAGTGTCTTTTTATTCAAAGTCTTAACAATCAGTCTGTAAAAAGTCTTTCCTGCAGCGTCGGCCAGTAGAGGACCAGAACAGTCCTTCAGGTCTGCAGACAGACTGAACTCAGGAAACGGGTCAGTTTGGTCGGGCAGCAGAGAACCGTCCCCATAGTCCGACATCAGAGACATCTCTCGTCCTGTCAGCTGATGTCTCCAGTGATTCAGCAACCGATCAACGACTCTGGTCGACCTCACCCCCAGACCAGCAGCCAGACCAGCAGGACAGTCCAGCTGAGGTCCGGTCAGCTCCACCACCTGCTCCAGAGTGGAAATCCTGGCACTGCAGAACTTTCCGGACAGGCTCGGTCCAGCCCAGTCAGGAAGATGAAAACGTCCTCCAAACAGTACAGGCTCTTTAAGCAGCCAGTACAAAGAGTGGGAGTGTCCCTGTCTCTGCCTGTTCACCAGACTCCACACGTTAAAAACACTTCGATAAAATCCAGTGACAGAGGAAATGTTCACTTGCTGTAAATCCATTAGAAACAGAGACGAGCTCAGCCCCAGTTCTCCAAACCGCTGTAGAAGACAGCAGGCCAGCGGTCTCCAGACCAGGTCTGCAGGCCCAGTGAGTAGTCTCTGGAGGAACTGCAGGCGGAGAGTAGCCCCCCTGCTGGCCAGGTGGACTAATCCATGTCCTCCTTCCTCTTTAGGGAGGAAGAGTACACTCTGAGGAATCCAGTGTAACCTGTCCCAAAAAAAATCAACTAACACTCTTTGAATGTTACACAGGAGAGAGGACGGAGGGTCGATACAGGTCAGTCTGTGCCACAGGGCAGAGGAAACAAGATTATTGGCCACAAGTACACAACCTTTAAAAGACATATTTGGCAACAGCCACCTCCATTTATCAAGACGTCCTTTTACTTTTTCTAAAACACCCTCCCAGTTTTTACTAACAAATGTTTCATTCCCCAAAAACACTCCCAAGTATTTAAAACCTCCTGACTTCCAAAAGAGGCCTCCAGGCAGACTGAGCCGACCCCTCAGCTTCTCTCCCACCATCAGTGCTTCACTTTTCAGCCAGTTCACTTTGGCAGAAGATATCGACCCAAACAAATTCACAGTCTCTTTTAAAACATCGATATCTCTCTGCTGGTTGACAAAAACAATGACGTCATCAGCATACACTGACAATTTAAAACTGACATCAGAGGCAGGAAAACGAACACCAGAGAGACCTGACCTCAGTCTGTGAAGCAGGGGTTCAATGGCTAAGGAATATAACATCCCAGATAAAGAGCAGCCCTGCCTCACCCCCCTCTGTACACTAAAAGGAGCACTCAGGCCTCCATTGATCTTTAGCACACTCGCAATGTCACGGTACAAAACCTGGATCTTAGCTAAGAAACATGGGTTGAACCCAAAGGCGGTTAGAGTCCGCCATAGATACTGGTGTTCAACCCGATCAAAAGCCTTTTCCTGGTCTAGTGAAATCAGACCAGTGTCTACAGCCAATGAACCAGAGACTTCCAAAACATGCCGAATGAGAGTGATGTTATCACTGATGAGCCTGCCGGGCACACAGTAGGTCTGGTCTGTGTGGATGATCGACCCCATCACCTGCCTTAGTCTGGATGCCAGGACCTTAGACAGGATTTTGTAGTCTGTACAAAGTAATGATACTGGTCTCCAGTTCTTTAGATCCTGAAGGTCGCCTTTCTTTGGCAGCAGAGTGATAACTGCTCTCCTGCAGCTCAGAGGCAGACGACCCCTCTCCAAACTGTCTCTTAAAACCTCCAGGAGATCCTCTCCCAGCACACACCAAAACACTTTATAAAAGTCAACAGGAAGGCCATCAATACCTGGAGCTTTTCCATTCTGCAGACTCATGACAGCAGAGTAGAGTTCAGACAGAGACAGCTGGGCCTCAAGCTCTGTGTTGTCTTCAGTGCTGACTTGAGGAAGACCGGTGTAGAAGGACTCACACACCTCTGGACGATCAACGAACCTGCTCGTGTACAGATCCTTATAAAAACCAGGTGCATGTTTTCTGATCCCAGCAGAATCTGAGATCGATTGTCCACTGCTGGATCGTACAGAGTGAAAGATCTTCTTCTGTCCACTTTTCTTCTCCAGACCAAAAAAGAACTGAGACGGAGCATCCATCTGGGTGACATCCAGGAACCGAGACCTGACCAGAGCCCCCTGTGCTTTAACGCCCAGCAGGTTGGCTAAAGCCGACTTTTTAGATTTGAGGGAAGCTAAATGTCCCTGATTTCCTGTGGCATCAACTAAACCCTGTAGTTCTACCACTTCAATCTCTAGATCTCTCAAAGATCTGGTAATGTCCCTGGTGACATTGCGAGTGTACTGCTGACACAACTGTTTAATCTGACTTTTTCCAAAGTCCCACCACTGCTGAATGGTTTTAAAATCAGACTTCAGCTGTCTGTGAGTGACCCAAAAGTACTCCAGTGCAGACTTAAAAGCTTTATCGTGCAGCAGTGTGGTGTTAAAGTGCCAATACGCACTTTGAAGTCTGACATTCTTAATAAAAACAGAAGAATAAACGAGACAGTGATCAGTGAAGCCTACAGGAACAATAAGACACTCTTTAAAAACATTCATGTTGTGTTTAAAACAATAAAAGAGATAAAACATTGTCTTTAGAGTGACTCCATGTGTACTGTCTGTGTGTGTGGTGTAAACTCCTCCACACTTCTCAAAGCAGCTAATTGTCATATTTGACAAACTGGAAAAAACATTTTGGACCTTTTGGATTCAAGAGACTGAAATAATGAGTCCATGATCAAAATGATTGTCCCTTCATTTTCTGTGGATCATCTCATCAATGAATGGACTGAACTGTTCAGCCTGATGAGTGAATCATGACGTACAAACACTGTTCAAGTTTCATTCATCTCATTTAATCTACATTTATAATTCACATGTAGAATCTGGGATGGAACCTGAACATCAGTACGGTCCAGTTCATACAATCCAATATGTTTCATACCACATATTTAGAGCGTTAACTCATTATTCTTGTTATTATTGATGATGTAACGGCTTTTTTTAAATCAATCAATAAATGTTTGAATCTGTTAAATGTCAATAAAAAGTCAAACAAGTCCATCACAACTTCTCAGAGGCTGAGATTAAATCTTTAAATGACTTCTTTAGTCTGAGCGACACTGACTGTGTGTGTGTGTGTGTGTGTGTGTGTGTGTGTGTGTTAACATCTGTTCACTAAAATACAGGATCAAATTATGAATAATCTTTTTTCAGTATAAATTGAATCATAAACAAACCTCCAGTTTGTCTGTAGCGCTCCATTAAATTGTCAAGGCTGAATTTGAAGCTCTGCTGTCTAACCACTGAGCTCTCAGTGAGCCACTCCCAGTAGTCAGCTTTGTCTTCTGTGACTCTGTTCATCCAGTCCTGTTTGGGTTCTGTTCTCTTGGTGTTACTGTCGTAGTAATCTATCTGAAAATCATCAACCATCCCAACAGACACAAACTCTGGGATGTTTGGGACTTCAGAAGACGCCGTGAGGAAATACTTCAGAGAGTGCATCTCTGTAAGGACAAAATGTTTTCATCAGTTTAATCTGAAACTTTTTACATCATTGAACAAAAGTTATTATCCAGCACACAGAATCAAAAAACACTTCCAGTACATTCAACCAAACCTGATCATCTCTCTGCAGTCATTAAATACTCAAATTAATTTAGAGATGAAAAGAAAAAGTTCTCCTGGAACTCTTATTCTGATATTTCTGATTCAAGTGTTAGAAAATGTTTTTATACTGAAATTATTTATTCAACAAGTCAAATATTCAAGTGATGCAGTCATGCCCCTGACTTTCACTGACAGATATGTTTCATTAAGTGGATTTTTTATTGACTTCTTGACATCTCATGACTAGTCCTCACGTAGGCGGGTTTTATTATTTGAGTATTGAAAGGACAGTGTCGGAGGACAGCAACAAAGAAAAACTATTGAACAGTATATGGAGCACAGTTTAAGAAGCTGTGTAGACTGAGTGGAGCTGCACAATCAGCCAGCGGAGAAAAACTCAATTAGAAAAAACTAAAGAACTTAAACTAAATGACAGATCATTTCTGAATCCTGCATGTTGTCTGCTTTCTGAATGCACGTCGATCATTGTTCTGTTTTTAATCTGCTCTTTAGAAAAATATGCACTGCTCAGAACAAAAAAGCTTTTAGATAAATCTGTGCAGGAATAAATGGAACCACTTTGAATAAAGTCTACAAACTTTGTAGTCTTATTAATGCTGAATTGTTGAGGCTGCTGTGGATGTTTTTTTTTACTTTCACAGATTAAAACCATTTATTTATTTTTGTGTGGGAAACACAAACTGAGCTGTGACGTTTCAGTTTGAGAATAAAGTCGTGACTGCCCTCTGGTGGACAAACTCTGTAATGCAGACTCTGTTTCTAAATGATGTTCAAGCTGCTTCACTGTTTTCTGTCACTTATCGGCCAACATAACCACAGAAAACTAAATATGTGCAATAAGCTCACATCAGCAGATATGTGTTTCTAGATCCACTAAACAGTCTGATGTTTGACTTCAATTAAATGTTGGAGCTTCAGGGTTTATGTGATCTCAACTAAACAACAAACAAACATGTAAAAGATGAAGATCATCTGTGGAATAGCTTTGAGCTTATTCATATTTCATATACAAATATTCAGAGGTAAAACAATAAACCGAGATTAACTTCATTTTGAGGGTCAGGAGGTTGATTATGTTTCTGATTCTTTGAGCACATATTTGAGTTTGATCCTCACAAAATGAACTTTAATGACTGTGACACTCTGATTATATGTTAATTATCACAATTAATTCAAGTGAAATAAGTATTTATACCACATTAATTATACTACATTAATAAGAAAACACTTTTTCTAACATTAAACTGTCATGAACGACTTAAAGAGTCAATTTAAATGCTCTGTTAATGGTTTTAGAGGTGAAACACTTTGAAGGCATTTTGTTCCTTTTTCTTTCTGAATCAGAGTCTATCTGCTGTGTTCACTGTAGTTATGCTGCTTTTCGTCTGAAGCTCAACATCAGCAAAACAAAGGAGGTGGTAGTGGACTACCGGAAGAAGAAGAGGCCCCCTGCCCCAGTCATCATCCAGGGGGAGGAAGTGGAGAGGGTGGACTCCACATCAACAATAAACTGGACTGGTCTCACAACTCTCACGCCCTCTTCAGGAAGGGACAGAGCAGGATGTTCTTCCTGAGGAGACTCAGATCGTTCAGTGTCTGCAACAGACTCCTGAAGACCTTCTACCAGTCTGTGGTGGCCAGCGCCCTCTTCTTTGCTGTGGCGTGCTGGTGGGGTGGCATCAAGACTGGTGAGGCAAACAGGCTGAACAAGCTGGTGAGGAAGGCCCGCTCTGTAGTGGGTCTTGATCTGGACACTTTGGAGTCAGTGGCTGAGAGGAGGATGAAGGACAAAATCTTATCCATCCTGGATAACTCCTCTCACCCTCTACATGACGAGCTGTGGCAGATGGGCAGCTCCTTCAGCCAACGCCTCCTCTCCCCCAGGTGCAAAACAGAACGCTTCAGGCTCCTTTGTGCCCACTGCCATAAGACTGTACAACAGCAGCCTATGACAACAATAACAGTCCATCCTGACACAAAACTTCACCCCCATAAAACACTACATGACCTGCTTCATTATTATCATTATTATCATTGTATTATTATTATTATTTAGGTCAATATATACATATATACTGTACATTCTATATATTTTATTTTATTATTATATTAGTCTATATTATATAACATTTCATTATATTACACTATATTGTTCATATTTCACTATATTATATTATATTATATTATATAACTGCACTCTGCAGTACTGTGGTACAACACTGCCTCTCTGCTCTTTACATTACTTTACTATTTATCATACCAAGTCACTTTAATCACTTGTCACTTTATCTTGTCATTCTCTGCAAATACTGTCTCAATTCCCTGCATAGTTAACTTCATTCATTTTGTACTATACTCCCTATTTTTATTTTTATTTATCTTATCTATTCTGTTTAATGTGTATTTTGTATTTTGAGCTTTCTTGTCTGTGCTGCTGTAACGCCCGAATTTCCCCTCTGGGGATCAATAAAGTATTATCCTCTCCTATCCTATTTTAACATTCATGGTCCTGTTCATATGAACCGGGCCTTCATCATTTCTCGGGTTGTCTTTTGGAAAAGATAACTAGCAGACACTTTTTATAGCCTTTCTCACAACAACACTTGTAAGTATCAGGGTGTGAGGACGTGAACAAACAGGATTTACTAACGTCAAATTAAATGTTCACTTTTCACATTTCAACAAGCTGCTTCAGTCCTGAGAACAAACATCAAATGAAGCTTTCATTTCTACCAACAGTTTATAAAGACATGCGACATTTCCCTCTTTCCATTAAATCGTCTTCAATGAATCTGAACTCACCTGCCGTCGTGTCGTGGAGGAATAATCCCACGAGAGACACAAACACCAGAGTCTTCATTGTGACCTGTGAAGTCTTCAGCTGAATGCCCTTGGAGCACATAATAAACATAATCACATCTGGGACAGTTTCATCGCAGAACTATTAATATTTCCCTGTTGGTGAGGTTGTTTCTTAGCAGCTCGGCTCTGACAACTGAAGAATGCAAACCCCAGGTCAAACCCTTTTCAACTTTCTAACCGGTAAGCCCTCTTTTACTGCTCACCTGGGTTATTGGATTAGCTAATGTGATAGGGTTGACAAAGAATCTGATCAAAAACTTTGCTGAAAAGATTACAGTATTTACCTGTTATGTTACCCAGTACTACACCTGATTTTGCATGGTGGGTATCTACTTCTCTGCTTTTATGTTCATCTACCGATGTAAGGAAGGTGGAAAATCATTTCTGAATACTCTGATAATGCAATATATGATGCCTTGTTTCAGATAAACCATGAGCCGGTGGGTTGACTTCTGTCCATGGTTATGAGGCCCCATCATATGATTGTGGATGTGGGGATCAGGCTGTGAGTATACAACAGTGCCACATCATCAAACAATAATTCAAATAACAAAAGAAAAAAGAAAAAACACTCTAAAACACGTTAAACATCTGCTAAATGTAGTCAACTTTTATTATGAAATAAGGGATCCACATTCACTTAATTCCTAGTCACTTCACCTTGATTAACTGCTAAGCCTAACCATGGAGATTTTCAAGTATGGCACGTATGATTCATATCTTTTCATTAATGGGTGTTTGATGTAAAATAAACACAAGCAGCCTTTAACTGTTAACCAACCAGCTACGTTTGCTAGATGCTTGCTAGCAAAAAAACATGGAGTCGAAACCTTCATGTATTCCTTCCTACTAAAATGCTGCCAGTACATTGTACATGTGACCAACAGGCCACAAGTACAAAGTCTTATCAGTGTGATAAGAGAAATGTAAAATTTGTATATAAAATATATATTTTAAATTTTAAATAACATAAAGCTTTCGTTGAGTTTCTATTTTTGTCATGTTCTTCATCTTACATTTCTTCCATTT
Source organism: Labrus mixtus (assembly GCF_963584025.1). Classification (NCBI taxonomy): domain Eukaryota; kingdom Metazoa; phylum Chordata; class Actinopteri; order Labriformes; family Labridae; genus Labrus; species Labrus mixtus. The sequence continues at coordinate 1,313,836 of NC_083627.1, forward strand.
TGTCCACAGACCTATATATGTCCCCTCCTCATCAACCCCTGTCTCTATGGAGTTAGATCAGTCTCAATGTTCACAAATGCACACAGAAGGATTCACAAATGTATTTCATTGCACACACAAATATATGATATACATATGTATTTAAAAAACACATTTGTATCTTGTTACATTTATATACAGACTGTTCAGTCTGCATTTACAAACTGTTTGTCATTTGTGAACCTCACTGCATTTGTGTGTGAGACTTTTGAGACTCCCCTGCTGTGGTTAGATTCACAAATGCATTTTTTTTTCAGCAAGGAAATGTCTGTAGCCAATCAGATGTCTACTTCCTATTCAATCAATCACAGTAGCGTGGATTGAAGGGTATGTTTTAATGTGATCACTTTAGCGTTACATCTGTGCATACAGCATAATGTAGATCACAAAATAGGAGGTGAATTGAGGCAGTCATGTAATGAACTGAATACTCAGTGTATTTGTGTATCCTGAGCAGCAATCTGTAAATATTTGTTGCACAAAGAGTTCTCAGAAAAGCAAACACAGCACACCCCCCCCCCCCCCCCCAAATAAATAAAAGAAAATCAACAGATTACCCCTTTGTGTACATTGAAAATCCTAGACCACTTGGAACTGTGCCTTGAGCAGCTTCTATAAAAGCTGGATGATGGCTCTGTGAGGGCCAGTTATTCAGCTTGGAGAAAAGCTTCCTACCTTGTGTTTTCATTGAGCGATACTCTGAAGCTAACCATCTGTATCATCATGAATCTGTGGTTCAGCAGTCTTTTCCTGGTGGTTGGGTTTTTCATGAGCAGCTCAGCTCAGTCAGTTGAAGAATGCAGGCCTCTGGTCACACCTCTTCCTACTTTTGAACCGGTAAGACTCCTCTGCTTCTTAATGGGTTTTTAGGTGAGCATTAGTATTAACGATTTAAGTAGTACACATATCTTTGAATCTCGTTTCAGTTTCTTCCTCCCTTTCTTTAGGATAAGGATCAGCAACAACTTAACACTTAAAGACAAATTCTCTGCAAATTCTTAAAAGCAAAGGTTAACAACCTTCCCCTTAAGTCACTCAGTTAAAAATATGGTTACTTATTTCCAATGTGACTTCCTCAGCATAATGTTGATTCATGGGATGTCAAAATTGGGACCTTTTGAAGTGCTCAGGGATATTTCCTTCACTCAATGTTTTATGAATAAAAACACATATTTGAGAAATATTCATATTATAAATGTTAAGAATCTGGAGCTTCTGAAACAAAGGAGCAGAAGAAGCACAGGACTCTGATCGGGTTGCCATACTGACAAAGCGTTTCTGGAGGAGCAGAATTCTATGACTCAATCTTATTGGTATATTCTTGTTCTCCTCTGATTCCAGTCTTTAACTTGAACTTTAAGTTGTACTTGAAGCTTTTAGTCACTTTCACAGCCTTTTAAGACAGTTCTCCCAGATAGATTTGTTATCATAAATTCGGTACTGTGCCTGTACCCTACATTTCTAAACCTAAATAATCAAAATCAAAATTTAGTGTACTGAATATGAGCTTCTGCACCTGGTGGAAAAAGATTAAAATCATGAAAGAGGAACAATATGATCAAAGACTTTTGGTACCCAGTGCTACACCTTTATTCAATTGGTGCCAATAAACACTTAGATTGTCTGTTCAGCTCTGCTTACTTTTAATAAAGATATTTATTTCTACTTTACTGACTTCTTGTTTATCTGCAGAGTTATGGAAAGTGGATCTTCATCATGGGTTGGATTGATAGTGAACCATTTAAAGTATTGTTCAGATCAGCAAAGAGCCAGTGGATTAATTTCCGTGAGACACCGGGACAACCCAAGGAACTTGTTGAGGATATTGGGATCAGGCAGTGAGTATAAGCAGTGCAACGTTTATATACTGTGACCAGTGCCGGTGCATAAGCTGTATGCACGAGACCGCTACGATCTCTGTGCACGTAATTTAACTGCTGCTTTATGTTTCCTGTTCTCCATTATGTTCTCCTCTACTTTTAGTATTGTCTTTTTACATGTTCTTTTGTAATATTAAGTAACAAAGAGTAAGGTCTCTTAACCAGCTTTTTGTGTGTCTTGAGATAACACTTGTTATGAATTGGTGCTATCCTGCAGAATTTCAGCAGCTCAAATGTGAAAACGTCTTATTTTACATCAATCTCTTGTAGTGTTAGTTTATAGAATGAACCACCTTTGTTACACTATTGTGTGAATGTTCCAGTCCAGTTTTTCCAACTTGTTCTTCAACCTCCAAAAGACATGAACTTCCCTTTTATTCTTTATTTTTTCACAGTCCTACATATTGCAAGTATGGATCATCCCCTGTAACTCTTCATATGAACACTGCAGTAACTGACAGTAAGTCACCTGATTAGATATGATACTTTAGCTTGTCAGTGTTCGTTCTGTGCGTCAATGAATCCGGGTTTGTCCAAAAAAAAGTACAACTGATTAATAAATGAAACAGCTTATTGTGACCAGTATTTACTTTATAGTTGAGTGACCAACTCCTATTGTCATAGTCATTATCTTAGGTAACAGAAAGAAGCTATTATGTAAGGGACTTAATTGCCAAAACCAACCCATACCCCATCCTTTCTTCCAAATTCCTAACAAAAGTGGGACCACTTCACAACATCGAACACAACTTCGGCCTGTTTGTTTGGAAAATGTGTAGGTATGAGGACTTGTCGCCTTTCATATAGTTTAGGAAAACTCTCCCAGAGGTCATAAAAGTGGGTTGGAACAAAGATATTCAGTACCCAGTAACCTGATTCATCATATATACTGTCCTGTTGCCTTTAGATACCTATAGGTTTCAGTGTACATCAGACATTGTATGAATCAGCAATGGATAATAGACACTACAATGAATTTTAAACTCTGACTATTGTCGACCTTCATTTTAGTCTCGGAGCCAACTCAACAGTGGATGCCTCAGATAATGGTGCTGTAATTGTGTTTTTTATTTAACTGTTTTTCTTTTCAGAGACAAACTTCAGCTGCACATATCACTCTCTTCCAACCTGTGAGGGATGTCTGCTGTATACCGTCCACAGCAGAAACAACAACAATTTACTTCCAATTATGAACATCACCAACCCCACAACAATTCATGAGGTCAAAGGCTATCGAGCTTTTTACCTGATGGGTAGGAAAACCAAGAGAGCAAATACCTCCTTCTATATCCAAAACATTTTTCATATTCATTTTATTTTATTTTTTGTATGTTTCCAGCTAAAGAAAACCACGTCAAGCACTATGACATGATGCATACCATGAAGCAGGCGAGGTGTCTTGGTTTCACAGGAGAACCAGACTTCATCTACAACCCTGAGAATTGTGCGTGACCTTCATAACTGTCTGATTAAATAAGGAAATTGATTTGTGTGATTTTGGACCACCATTTATTTTTTCTCTCTCTTTCTCTTTGCAGCTCTCTGCAGTAATGACGATGATAATGACGATGATGATTGAAGCTATTTTAGGATGAAGTCATAACAAACATCCGGGACAAACAATGCAAGCTTCAAATTGTGGAAGTAAAAAAAGAAAAAGAAAATGTAAAGTTAGTGGACTGTGTCTTTTTTTCAAACTAATATCGTGTTGGTCTGAATAATATGTTTTGTTTTTGTCAAGACATATTTGCAAAAAGAGGAATGGTATCATATTTGGGGTTTAGATTAAATGTTAATACACATTCAGATTTCACCACTTACCTGTATAGTGAATGTACTCATGGCTGAGGCCAGCTGTCACTCACAATGGTTGTCCACAGAGTGATCCCAGGAAATCCTGAGATCCCAGGTTGAAAAATCCTGTGTAGAAGATGTAGAAAGGTGTAGAAAATCTTTATTGTAAAAAATGTATCATCTATTTCCTGAGCTCTCCTTCCAATCGTGTCCTGTCAGATACCCTCAAAAACATCACACTAGCAGCCAACATACAGCACTTTGTTCAATCAACTACACGTGTGATTGTTGACATAAAATTTAAATGCACACCCACTGGAAACAACTCTTCTTCATCTTTTGAACACCTTGGTTTTATTGTGCACTCTAAAGCCCCAGTTGTTGTTTTAATCATTTACAGACCACCCAAACCAAACAATGTTTTTATCCAGGAATTTTCTGATTTCTTATCATATTTTATGTCCAGATATGACATGGTTCTTATTTTAGGTGATTTTAACATTCATGTTTGATGCCCTACTCAGACTTTTAGCACTGATTTTATGGACACCTTGGCTTCTTTTAACATCACTCAGGAAGTCCAAGTTCCTACACACTCAAAAGGTCACACCCTTGATTTGGTTTTACACCACGGTCTCATCCCAAACAACATTGAAACTAAGGATATCCGTGTGTCCGACCATAAACTGGTTTTATTTAGCATGGTTTTATCATTTTTACCTGTTCTCAACAGTCAACCAGTCTCTCGTCGTGTTTTTACACCTACCTCAGCTGGACAAGTGCAATTTTAATTATTTTAGATTTAAGTGTGGCATTCGATACTGTAGATCATGTCATTTTAATTGAACGTCTCGAGTCCTGGGTTGGTCAAGGGCACTGCACTTAGCTGGTTTTATTCCTATCTTTTAGACAGACCCTTTGCGGTCACCATAGGTAACCACTCATCCTCCACCTCTTGTTTTACCTGTGGTGTACCACAAGGTTCGATTTTAGGCCCACTCTTATTTTCTATTTATATGCTCCCACTCAGTAAAATTATGCAGCGCCATAACCTTTCTTTTCATTGTTGTTTTCATTGTGGACAACACACAAATATACCTTCCGCTGAGACCTGGTGACCAAGTAAGCCTAGCTGCTGCTTTTAACTGTCTCGAGGATATAAAATGTTGGATGGCTCAAAGTTTTTTACAATTAAATGAGTCAAAGTCAGAAATCATACTCTTTAATTATCCACACCAAAACATCAGCCAGATTGAAAGTTCCCTCGGTCCTCTCTCCGCTAACATCACACCCATTGCAAGAAATTTAGGAGTCATTTTTGATTCAGACCTCACCTTCAACCAACACATCCAGAAAGTTGTCCAGTCCTGTTTCATCCACATCAGATCCATTTCAAAAATTAAATCAATTCTCTCACCTGCTGACCTGGAAAAACTAATTCACTTATTAATCTTTTCTCGTCTAGACTATTGCAACTCCCTTCTCTCTGGTATAACTCATAGTACACTTTCCCGCCTCCAACTGGCCCAAAATGCAGCAGCTAGGCTTCTTACTGGTTTTATCAGACGACATCACATCACTCCTGTCCTTGCTTCCCTCCACTGGCTACCTGTCACTTTTAGAATTGACTTACTGATCACTTTTAAAGCTTGTCTTGGCCTTGCCCCGAGTTACATTTGTGAAATTTTAACCCCCAACCAACCTTCTCGTGACCTCAGCTCCTCAGGCAGTGCCCTTCTGGTTGTTCCAAAGTCGAGGCTCAAATTGAAAGGAGACCGAGCCTTTGCGATCAGAGCCCCTCGACTTTGGAACAACCTGCCTGAGGAGATAAGGCGGGCAGAGTCAGTGGCATCTTTTAAATCACTTCTTAAAACTCACTTTTATAGACTTGCTTTTATGTGATTTCTCCTTTAAAAATCTATCTCTTCCTTTTATTAATTCTACTGCTCTTAAACTTTTTATCTTTCTCTTCTTTAAATGTTTTAATCTTTAAATGCATTCCTTCCTGTATTAATTTTACTGCTCTTAGTCTTTTTAAATTCCTACTGCTTTTATCTTTTAACTCTTCAGCTCTCTGTTGCTTTATTCATTTAACCAATGTTCCGTTTATCCCTTCTTTTTATCTTCATTCTGTGTTTACAGCCTGTGATGTGATGTCTTCCCACTCTCCCTCAATTTTAATTTTGTTTTCTCCTGATTGATTTTAAACTAATTTTCCTTCAGTGTACTGGACTGCCTCTCTATACCTGCCTGTTGACTCCATATCATTCCTGTTATTTGCATTTTTTACAATTTTGCCCTCTCTGTTGATCTCTGTTCTGTTGTGTTTTTGCTGTATTTGCTCTGTCTGTCACAGCACTTTGAAAACATTTGTTTTTAAAGGTGATAAAATAAAGAAAGATCACAAAGGAACACAAACGTCAGCCTGTTTGTGTGAGTCCGCCTTCTCTCACATGAAAATTACCTTGTGGCCTTCCTACACCTTGAATCCAACTCCTTATGCCCTGAGTATGAGAATCTTGCCACCTCCTCCCGGTGCCAGAGGCGTGTTTGTGTGTGGTTGCAATGCTCTAACTGGACTGGTAGATTTTGGAAAACTGGCAACTTTAAAAGAAAGTCTTGGTTCAAAGAGGATTGGGCCCCCTTGTATTAGACTGTCCTGTAATGAACTGTTTACTCAGTATATTTGTTTGTTGTAGGCAGCCAAGGACAGGTCAACAATTCTGTTAAAGTCTGTTGTACAAATAACGAAGTGACCTTTGGAAATTCTACAAACATTGCTTACTTAACTCTGGGAGATACATGTAATAGGAATAAGTATGAGTACTCAGGTACTCGAGTAAACCGCAACCGCTTCAGCTCAATTCAACATCCATGCAGCAGGTGCAGCGAGCAGGATTACAACAACAACTGCTTTATGGCATCTACGGTAACTCTTTAGGGACGCATTACTCCAAAGCCCTCAAACTCACGATCACCACGAGTCTTAATATGTGTCTGTGGGACGGACAGTGCAGAGATTTCAGGGTGAGAATGATGTGAAACTGTTTGTTTGGCCTGGTAGTATTTGAGCAGCAGGAAAATGCTTGTTGAGATACAAGATCTCCTTTTCAAGAGAGTCCTGGCCAAGAAAGCAGCATCAAAGTTTCAGACAGAGGACAAAGACAGACAATAAAACAATATTACATCACTTAACGAATCAGAAGCGTCCATCAGAGAAATGTGTATACAGACCTCAAATTATCCTTTAACCTGGTTTTAAAATCTTCCAATCTAACGGACTGCTCTATTCATGATTCTGAAAATGTATTAAAGAAATCATGTCACTTCTTAAAGGGATATTTGGGTATTTTTGAAGTGGGGTTGTAGGTGGGGGCAGCAGTAGCTCAGTCTGTAGAGACTTCAGTTGGGAACCAGAGGGTCACCGGTTCAAGTCCCGGTGCTGGTAGCTGGAGAGGTGCCAGATCACCTCCTGAGCACTGCCAAGGTGCCCTTGAGCAAGGCACCAAACCCCCTCCCCACCATCAGCTCAAGGAGCGCCCACAGTGGGCCGCTCCATCACTCTGTTCTTCTCTCCATTAGTGCATGTCCACAGGATCCTGTTTCTGCATGAGTGTGTATATTTCAGCCTATGTGTGTGTTCATGACTTACAGAGTGTAAAAACTGAAATTTGAATCTCGTATGAGTTACTTGTCATTAGTAAGTATATTAGCCACCAGAGCTGAGCTGAGCTAAGCTATAGATTGTAAGAAGACGGGTAAGTGTGCTCCATGCTATAAAATACAATGTTGGGATAAATGTACGCTACATTGAAAAAAGATCTCAGCACTTACTGTACGTTACTCAACATATCACTATTTATACATTTTTAAACACTGTTTGTTTGATTTCAACCCATATCAAATGATTTACTACAATCGATAACATGGAAATGAGACTTGAAAGAAGGTCTTTGGCGCTTGGACTCTACGGGGTAGTTGATGTGTTTGGAGAATGTAAAATATGAGCGTCAAGAGAATAAATCCCCCCATGGAGTCTAGACACTCGTGGTGGTGAAGACGGACGGTGATGGGGAGTTAGAGGGGCGTTAAAGACGCATAAGTCATGGCTGAATGCGTCATTTTGTGGGCTAGCAATCGATAGCATGTTGGATGTTACAGCGCCAAAGACAAAGGTGAGGCTATAGGTCAGTTTGTTTTGGCTGGATTCAGTCAGTCCTGGGAAGAACTGTATTCTTAGTGTATTTGTGCCTCGTGGGCAACACGGGACAAGTCAACATATCTGTAAATGTTTGATGCACAAGTCAAAGTGTCCTTTGAAGTCCTTCAAACACATCGTACCCTTGGATCTCCTTTTCATTCACAGTGACCTGATGTTAGCTTGCTAGACTGTTTAGCATCTTTGCCATTTAGCTAACACAAGTAGCTAGCATGGATTAAAGCCTTGAACATCAAATCGTAAGCTTTCCTCGTAAAGGTTAACCAAATGTGTTTTAACATGTCTTATCTTTACAAATACAAATCTCATACTTGTTAATATTCTAAAATATGACACAAACTGCTTCTTTCTTTAAATGAGAGCTGGCAGCAGGTAAGACGTGGGACTTCAATAACCACTGGTATCCATATTCAAGCCATTGTAGACTGTCCTTTGATGAACTGTATATTCTGAGTGTTTGTGCATCATGGGCAAACGCAGACAAATCAACAAACCTGTAAATGTTTGATGCAAAAACAAATCATGTGTCGTGGAGACATCCTCCAAACACATGACAACCTGAAATCTCCTTTTAACCTGCAGAGAGAAGGTTAAAGTGAAGTATTACTTACCCAACTGTGGGAAAAAACACAAACAAAACCACTGAATTTGTAGACTAATTTTGTGTTGCATTTGTTTCATCCTAGAGATTGTTCCCCAATCATAATTTCTGGTAAAAATCATTTTTAAAGAAAACATAAGAACCATGATAAATTAAGTTGTTGACAGCAAAACAGATTGTAACTAATTCGTCAACAAGGCCAAACGGTGACTAAATGTGTGATTTCAAAACTGTTTAACCTCTTTGCTATAAAGGTAACACAAGTAGCGAGTAATGATTGTAAGCCTTTACCATCAAACTGTTGTGATTTCTCATTGTACTTTAACTAAAGTAATGTTTGTAGATGTGTTTGCCTTTACAAAAGTAACCATAGACTGTTTTTATCTTCATGTCAAGGTGTACAACTCTTGGATGAAAACCTCTTTTGTTAAGCCCTAGCTGTGACTCCTCATTGTTGTGATATCACAAAGGTGGGAGGAGGGAAATATTGCTTTTCAACTTGTGGACTTAAAAGTAGAAGCTGTTGATGAAAAATCCTTCATGTCAAACCCCAGAAGACTTGGAACGATGCCATGAGCAGCTTAGATAAAGGCTCAGTGGCTCTGTGAGGCTCAGTCATTTAGCTTTCCCTGAGCAAACCTTCATGTCTGGTGGTTGTTTCACCTTATATTCTGAAAAACATTCTCCATAGCATCATGAATCTTTGGTTCAGCAGTCTTTTTCTGTTGGTGAGGTTGTTTCTTAGCAGCTCGGCTCTGACAACTGAAGAATGCAAACCCCAGGTCAAACCCTTTTCAACTTTCTAACCAGTAAGCCCTCTTTTACTGCTCACCTGGGTTATTGGATTAGCTAATGTGATAGGGTTGACAAAGAATCTGATCAAAAACTTTGCTGAAAAGATTACAGTATTTACCTGTTATGTTACCCAGTACTACACCTGATTTTGCATGGTGGGTATCTACTTCTCTGCTTTTGTGTTCATCTACCGATGTAAGGAAGGTGGAAAATCATTTCTGAATACTCTGATAATGCAATATATGATGCCTTGTTTCAGATAAACCATGAGCCGGTGGGTTGACTTCTGTCCATGGTTATGAGGCCCCATCATATGATTGTGGATGTGGGGATCAGGCTGTGAGTATACAACAGTGCCTCATCATCAAACAATAATTAAAATAACAAAAGAAAAAAGAAAAAACACTCTAAAACACGTTAAACATCTGCTAAATGTAGTCAACTTTTATTATGAAATAAGGGATCCACATTCACTTAATTCCTAGTCACTTCACCTTGATTAACTGCTAAGCCTAACCATGGAGATTTTCAAGTATGGCACGTATGATTCATATTTTTTCATTAATGGGTGTTTGATGTAAAATAAACACAAGCAGCCTTTAACTGTTAACCAACCAGCTATTTTTGCTAGATGCTTGCTAGCAAAAAAACATGGAGTCGAAACCTTCATGTATTCCTTCCTACTAAAATGCTGCCAGTACATTGTACATGTGACCAACAGGCCACAAGTACAAAGTGTTATCAGTGTGATAAGAGAAATGTAAAATTTGAATATATATTTTAAATTTTAAATAACATAAAGCTTTTGTTGAGTTTCTATTTTTGTCATGTTCTTCATCTTACATTTCTTACATTTTGTCCACAGACCTATATATGTCCCCTCCTCATCAACCCCTGTCTCTATGGAGTTAGATCAGTCTCAATGTTCACAAATGCACACAGAAGGATTCACAAATGTATTTCATTGCACACACAAATATATGATATACATATGTATTTAAAAAACACATTTGTATCTTGTTACATTTATATACAGACTGTTCAGTCTGCATTTACAAACTGTTTGTCATTTGTGAACCTCACTGCATTTGTGTGTGAGACTTTTGAGACTCCCCTGCTGTGGTTAGATTCACAAATGCATTTTTTTTTCAGCAAGGAAATGTCTGTAGCCAATCAGATGTCTACTTCCTATTCAGTCAATCACAGTAGCGTGGATTCAAGGGTATGTTTTAATGTGATCACTTTAGCGTTACATCTGTGCATACAGCATAATGGAGATCACAAAATAGGAGGTGAATTGAGGCAGTCATGTAATGAACTGAATACTCAGTGTATTTGTGTATCCTGAGCAGCAATCTGTAAATATTTGTTGCACAAAGAGTTCTCAGAAAAGCAAACACAGCACACACCCCCCCCGCCCCCCCCCCAAATAAATAAAAGAAAATCAACAGATTACCCCTTTGTGTACATTGAAAATCCTAGACCACTTGGAACTGTGCCTTGAGCAGCTTCTATAAAAGCTGGATGATGGCTCTGTGAGGGCCAGTTATTCAGCTTGGAGAAAAGCTTCCTACCTTGTGTTTTCATTGAGCGATACTCTGAAGCTAACCATCTGTATCATCATGAATCTGTGGTTCAGCAGTCTTTTCCTGGTGGTTGGGTTTTTCATGAGCAGCTCAGCTCAGTCAGTTGAAGAATGCAGGCTTCTGGTCACACCTCTTCCTACTTTTGAACCGGTAAGACTCCTCTGCTTCTTAATGGGTTTTTAGGTGAGCATTAGTATTAACGATTTAAGTAGTACACATATCTTTGAATCTCGTTTCAGTTTCTTCCTCCCTTTCTTTAGGATAAGGATCAGCAACAACTTAACACTTAAAGACAAATTCTTTGCAAATTCTTGAAAGCAAAGGTTAACAACCTTCCCCTTACGTCACTTAAAAATATGGTTACTTATTTCCAATGTGACTTCCTCAGCATAATGTTGATTGATATGAACAATATGATCAAAGACTTTTGGTACCCAGTGCTACACCTTTATTCAATTGGTGCCAATAAACACTAAGATTGTCTGTTCAGCTCTGCTTACTTTTAATAAAGATATTTATTTCTACTTTACTGACTTCTTGTTTATCTGCAGAGTTATGGAAAGTGGATCTTCATCATGGGTTGGATTGATAGTGAACCATTTAAAGTATTGTTCAGATCAGCAAAGAGCCAGTGGATTGATTTCCGTCAGACACCGGGATACCCCAAGGAACTTGTTGAGGATATTGGGATCAGGCAGTGAGTATAAGCAGTGCAACGTTTATATACTGTGACCAGTGCCGGTGCATAAGCTGTATGCACGAGACCGCTACGATCTCTGTGCACGTAATTTAACTGCTGCTTTATGTTTCCTGTTCTCCATTATGTTCTCCTCTACTTTTAGTATTGTCTTTTTACATGTTCTTTTGTAATATTAAGTAACAAAGAGTAAGGTCTCTTAACCAGCTTTTTGTGTGTCTTGAGATAACACTTGTTATGAATTGGTGCTATCCTGCAGAATTTCAGCAGCTCAAATGTGAAAACGTCTTATTTTACATCAATCTCTTGTAGTGTTAGTTTATAGAATGAACCACCTTTGTTACACTATTGTGTGAATGTTCCAGTCCAGTTTTTCCAACTTGTTCTTCAACCTCCAAAATACATGTCTGAACTTCCCTTTTATTCTTTATTTTTTCACAGTCCTACATATTGCAAGTATGGATCATCCCCTGTAACTCTTCATATGAACACTGCAGTAACTGACAGTAAGTCACCTGATTAGATATGATACTTTAGCTTGTCAGTGTTCGTTCTGTGCGTCAATGAATCCGGCTTTGTCCAAAAAAAAGTACAACTGATTTATAAATGAAACAGCTTATTGTGACCAGTATTTACTTTATAGTTGAGTGACCAACTCCTATTGTCATAGTCATTATCTTAGGTAACAGAAAGAAGCTATTATGTAAGGGACTTAATTGCCAAAACCAACCCATACCCCATCCTTTCTTCCAAATTCCTAACAAAAGTGGGACCACTTCACAACATCGAACACAACTTCGGCCTGTTTGTTTGGAAAATGTGTAGGTATGAGGACTTGTTGCCTTTCATATAGTTTAGGAAAACTCTCCCAGAGGTCATAAAAGTGGGTTGGAACAAAGATATTCAGTACCCAGTAACCTGATTCATCATATATACTGTCCTGTTGCCTTTAGATACCTATAGGTTTCAGTGTACATCAGACATTGTATGAATCAGCAATGGATAATAGACACTACAATGAATTTTAAACTCTGACTATTGTCGACCTTCATTTTAGTCTCGGAGCCAACTCAACAGTGGATGCCTCAGATAATGGTGCTGTAATTATGTTTTTTATTTAACTGTTTTTCTTTTCAGAGACAAACTTCAGCTGCACATATCACTCTCTTCCAACCTGTGAGGGATGTCTGCTGTATACCGTCAACAGCAGAAACAACAACAATTTACTTCCAATTATGAACATCACCAACCCCACAACAATTCATGAGGTCAAAGGCTATCGAGCTTTTTACCTGATGGGTAGGAAAACCAAAAGAGCAAATACCTCCTTCTATATCCAAAACATTTTTCATATTAATTTTATTTTCATTTTGTTATGTTTCCAGCTAAAGAAAACCACGTCAAGCACTATGACATGATGCGTACCATGAAGCAAGCCAAGTGTCTTGGTTTCACAGGAGAACCAGACTTCATCTATGACCCAGAGAATAGTGAGTAACCTTCAAACGTGTCCAATTAAATAATGAAATTGAGATCTGTGATTTCAGACATAACTAAATTATTTGATTGTCTTTCTCTTTACAGCGTTGTGTATTAAAGGAAAAGAAAAATGAAGACAATAGAAGCCCATCTTCAGCTGAACTAAACTGAAATGTTGGAAGTAAAGAAAGTGTCTTAAAACATTACATTTGTGGATTGTGTTTTGTTTAATCTCATGAATACAGAATGGATGGGGATGAAGGGGTATCAGTATAGATGCTGTTTAAGGTTAAAAGGACAGGTGCATGCAGGTTTGGTACCAGCCACAAGAAGTTAGTTATTGTGCAGCAGAAACACAGTTAATAGAGCTCTTCAAAAATACAAGGCAGGGTTGTCACAGTCGGGTGGGGTAGGGGTCTGATTTGTTCATGATTAATTGTGAGATTGTATTTTATTTATTACTTTATTTACTTTAATTTGTGTACATGACACAAGTGTTTCTTTAAATTATTTTGGGTTTAATTGAAAATCAATTAAATCAATCAATCTGGTCAGATCTAGTTTAGTTTATTAGTTTATTTTAATCAGGGACAGATTACGGTTTATGGACAGCTTGCCTGAACAACGTACCCCCCCCCCCCCCCCCCCCACCCTCTTGCTCCCTATCCCTCTTCCTGCATTTTATCCCATCTCTCCCCCTATCCCTTTCCAAGCCCGGCGCAGTCTAGACCTGTGAAGGCTGTTTCGTCATGAGCCGGGGATCCAGCCGAAGATTTCTGCCTTTTAATGATTGATTGATTGATTGATTGATTGATTGATTGATTGATTGATTGATTGATTGATTGATTGATTGATTACAAAAAAAACATTAGTCTCAGAAGAGAAGAGATGCCTTGTACTAGATTTAGCTAACTAGCCAATTTCCATCTGTTGTCCCTGGGCAGAAGATGGCAAGAGCAAAATACAAATCAACCAGTCATGCATGCACACACACACACACACACACACACACACACACACACACACACACACACACACACACACACACACACTCATAAAAAAATTCATAAGAGTAAAGAAAGACAGAGAACAACATACAGATATTAAAACATTATGTTAGAGTTTCCCTGAGATGTGAAAGGTTGTGGAGATGACACATTAATGCTGACAAGACTGGTTACTTAAAATGGTTAAAAATACATTTTTTGATTTCACGGGTGAATGTGCAGAAGTTTGAGCAAAGATTATTCCATTATTTAATGGCTTTAATAGAAAATAAAGATTATGCTAAAGTGGAGCCACGTTTGGGAATACTGCAATCTCCATTTGAGGCAGACCATGAAGCTCTGCTTATGTGCTCAGAGAGAAGTTTCACAAAGCTCTTCAATGATGAGGGCGCAGCATCATGGATTATTTTATACACTAAGTGGACATCGGAATACAAAATTAATTTGTCAATTTTATATTTATCAAGTATATCACATTGATGATACTGTTGTGGTTTCCTGTCCAGAATTTTAAGGGCTTGTTCATGTAGTGACCTTATGGGTTTTAAGACAGTCCTGTTTTCTTGAGACCAACATGATATAAATAAATGAAAGTAAGAAAAAATGAGAGCATTCAAATACATTTGAGACACTCCCACTGTTAGTGAGTTCCTAATATCTCTAAAGTTTGCTATGTTATATTTTACTTTATGGCACATCTAGTAGGTGGTAACCTCATCACTGTGTTCCTCCCCCAGTGTTATTTCAACACGTTGGTAACAAACAGAATAGTTTAGAACACCTAGAGATAACAGACAGAATTTTGCTTACACGTGGCATCATTGTTTTATTGCCACTATCAAAGCATGCAAAGTTTTTTTCTTCATTTGTCCTTTTGTATACAACTTCTGACTTTTTCTTAGGGTAAATAATTAGTTATTATCTGTCTATTTAGATACTAATGTGACTTTTTGAATTAACTCCAATTGGTCATTGAAGTTGTTTTTAAGAAGCATTTTTCAAGATCCGAGATACATCAGACTCTTAAATGCCCTGCCAGCCAAAACTGAACAGTTTATATTGACTGGTGCCCCAACTGTTAATACGAGGAAAGTTATGGTCAACTCTATAACTAAACATAGATAAACGCTACATTTAATAGTGCCCCATGTTAATAGAAAACATCCATATACCTTCATATGTATTAAATTGACAAACAATAGCTTGTATAAAATACAAACTTATAAAGCATTATTAAATTCCAAACATTGTGATAACAGCCCAACCAACTTTTGTTTGTTTTGTGCTTAGTTTCATATCGTATATTGACTGGTGCCCGTGTGAGGCTCAATTATATTGTTTCAGCTGTTAATTGATAGACTTTCACAAACTTTGTCTTAAAATAAAAAAACAATAGCTTAAACACAATAATAAAATCCCAAACATAGTGATAACAGCTTACCCATCTTTATTTCAGTTAGGCTTTTTATTCAACTATGTGTTTCTATCTATATTTATACTGTGAACATTTATTGGTTTCAATACGGCACTGTGCTTTAAATTCAGAGAGGCTATGTAGTTTATTTGCGACTAGTATATGAGCTTATGCAACCTAATGCTTTGGTAAGTGTTGCCCTATGCTGTTGAATCCGCTAAGTTTAAATGTGCCACTGCATGAAGTGTAGTGTCCCTACTATCAAGCACTCGGACCTGGGACATGCCAAGAAGCAGGCGAGGTGTCTCGTGTAGCATGTGGGCTAATTTTTTTTAATTGTGCATTTAAGTCAAATTTAAATTAGGAAGAAATAAGGTAGGTCTCTAGGAGCTCAGATGTGAATACCAACAAAATCCAAACACAGGTAAATTTAAATAATAATTATTGTATTTCACATAAAAATACTTCCAATATAACAAAACAATAAGTTCAAACAACCAACATAAATATCCTCTTAATCAAAAAAACTCTTCTTGGGTCCATCAAAAAAACAAAAAAAAGGTCAATGTCTTTCGATCCGTGTTCGAATGTCTTTTTAGATCCTACCAACTTGTAGCAGGGTAGATCTCAAAGGTTTTAGCTCGCCATCTCCACGGTGTAAGGTTCATACACAAAAAACCTGACCTATATAAAAAAAAGGTCATGAACAGTGATTTAATTCATTGTGCATTCATTGAAATACAATTCTACAATTCACTTATCAGACTCTTTTATCCAAAGCGACGTACATCAGAGAGTAAGAACAACACAAGCAAGGATCTAGAAAAAAGTGAATAATGTCAGTAAGAGCAAACGATCAGCTTTGAGTCTGATTGGACACACAGGTGCTGACAGGAAGTGACCAGAGGCAAAGCACAACATTGAGGGCAGTTCTTGAGAGCTCTAATCAGTATAGAAACCATCTTATAAGTCATCGTTATCAAACAAAAACCATCGTCATTACCATCATCATCATCAATAATATGGAGACCATCATCTTTAAGTTAGTAGGTATTCATGAAAGAGCTGGGTCTTTAGCTTTTTCTTAAAGGTGCAGAAGGACTCAGCAGATCCAAAGCTACCAGGCCTCACAGCAGCAGCAGAAGGACTCAGCAGATCCAAAGCCACCAGGCCTCACAGCAGCAGCAGAAGGACTCAGCAGATCCAAAGCTACCAGGCCTCACAGCAGCAGCAGAAGGACTCAGCAGATCCAAAGCTACCAGGCCTCACAGCAGCAGCAGAAGGACTCAGTAGATCCAATGCTACCAGGCCTCACAGCAGCAGCAGAAGGACTCAGCAGATCCAAAGCCACCAGGCCTCACAGCAGCAGCAGAAGGACTCAGCAGATCCAATGCTACCAGGCCTCACAGCAGCAGCAGAAGGACTCAGCAGATCCAAAGCCACCAGGCCTCACAGCAGCAGCAGAAGGACTCAGCAGATCCAAAGCTACCAGGCCTCACAGCAGCAGCCACGCTACCAGTCCAGTCCTTGCAGGTATCTCGCAATAATTCATCTTATTGTTTGGTCTGTCTGCATTTTCTAAATCCAAGTGTTGAAATCATGCCTCCAAAGAAGATCAACGTGGAGGAGGAATTTATTTCACTTTCTGTATTACATGAGCTGCTTGAGCAACAAAATACTTTTTATAAAGACCTATTAGAGCAACAGGAAAAATCCTTCAAATCATTCGTTCAGATGATCATGGATTCCAACAATAAACTAATTGACAGTTTGAGTGGTGAAGTCGGTAAGATTACTCAGAGCCTTGAATATTCACAAGCAGAAATTGAAGACTTAAAGGTGGGATACAGCACCTCTCTGGATTGCTGCAAATCAGTTAACAATGACCTTGCTGACATCCATTCCTCTGCAACCAACTTGACGAACAAGATGGATTATTTGGAAAACCAATCCAGACGTAATAACCTTCTGTTTGATGGTATACCAGACTCCAAATCTGAAACCTGGCATGAATCTGAGACCAAGGTGAAAAACCTCATATCAGAGGAACTAAAGATGGATCCCTCGCTCATCGAGTTGGAGAGGGCCCACAGGTCTGGGAAGTTTGATGCTGAAGGGCGCCCTAGAACGGTGGTGGTTAAGCTCCTCAGGTACAAAGATAAAGAGGAAATCCTCAAAAGGGCAAAAAATTTGAGGGGCACCAAGCTCTACATTAATGAGGACTACTCGGAAACAGTACGTCTTAAAAGAAAGGATCTTCTCCCTCAGCTTAGAGAGGCAGAAACACAGTATACCTCAAATATGACCAGCTGATTGTGCATCCTCCCCGCCTTGCCCCATCCAAGAAATTGTTTCTTTTTGTGGGGTTATTCAGTGTGTTTTTAACTACTTTTGTGTTTGAATAATGGACTTGGTTACTTCCTGCAATCTCCAGTTTAAAGGCACCTCTTTCAGGATAACAGGTATTTCTTGCCATATTCGAATGCTGATCCTGATTTAAACTGCACTGATTTTAAGCAAGGCCCTATTCCCTGTTCCTATTATTCAGAAGATACCTTTAAGTCTCTCTGCATGGAGAAAAATATAACTAATGATAATTGTTTTTCCTTGTTCCACCTAAATACTCGCAGTCTACCTAAACAATTTGATAGTCTTATTGACTACCTTTCTGTACTCCCTATACATTTTTCAGTAATTGGTTTGACTGAAACTTGGCTAACCAGCCAGAAAGTGTCTATGTTCTCTATGCATGGTTATCATTACTATCCTTATTTTAGACTGAATCGAAGTGGAGGTGGTGTATCCCTCTTTGCTAAGGAGAACATTCAGTCTTCCCTCCGAAATGATCTTGTTTCTTTGGTTGAAGATGAAGCCGAGGCTGTCTTCTTAGAGCTTGTGGAGCCTTTCTCTAGAAAAAAGGTTATTGTTGGCTGCATTTATAGACCACCAAATTCCAACTTAAATCGCTTCATTGATTGTTTTTATCATGCTCTAGGTAAGAATGCAAACGAGAAAAAAACATGCTATATTATGGGTGATTTCAATATCAACCTCCTGAATAGCCAATCATCACAATTTATTGACCATCGTAATGCCTTGTCTTTTGTCCCTCTCATAACCAAAGCAACAAGAATTACTGCTAGTAATGAAACTCTGATTGATAATATATTTACAAATTCCACTTGTGTCTCTGGGGCTCCTGATATTTTTTGCTGTGACTTATCTGACCATCTTCCTGTATTTTATTTTGAACCCTCAATTGCCAAAGGTACTCTTGTTAATGAGTTGGTTCTCAGAAATTTTAGTGACAGAAATATTGATATATTTATTGACAGACTGTCTGCAGTCAGTTGGTCTGTGGTTGAAGATGAACATGACACTCAACTTGGGTATAACATCTTCCATGCTATATTTTTTAAGATCTTTGATGAGACTTTTCCATTTCAAAGAAGAAAAAATTCCACCAACCCAAGCAAAACCTGGTTAACAAACAGCTTAAAGCGTTCTATTGCCAAGAAGAATCAACTGTATCGGGACTACCTTACTAATCCCTCACCCCTGTTTTTGAAACACTACAAAACATACAGAAATAAATTGAATCACTTACTGCGTTCATCTAAATGGAAGTTCTACGAAAATAAATTTTGTGATTATCAGAAAGGTATGAAAACTACATGGAAGATCATTAATGAAATTATTAATAAAAATACTGTCAACGCTAATGTTCAAAGTGAATTCAAAGGGGATGACAAAATTATTACTGATTCTTTTGAAATAGGCCAATGAATTTAATAATTGTTTTGTGAATATTGGTCCTTCGCTTGCAGACAAAATGTCACAGATTTCATTATCTATCTCTGGTATTAAGAGACCCTCCTCTTCCTTTGTATTATCTCCCATCAGTGAATCTGAGCTTGTGGATGTCGTTAACAAACTCAAATCAACTGCTCCAGGTCATGATCAGCTGAAATCTTCAATATTTAAAAAATGCATTCCATACATAACCAAACCAATCCTTCATATTTTTAATCTTTCTCTTGAAACTGGTGTATTTCCCGATCAATTAAAATGGGCTAAAGTCATTCCCCTCTTCAAAGCAGATGATCCATCCCTATTTTCCAATTACAGACCGATATCTATCCTTCCGTGCTTTTCTAAAGTTCTGGAAAAACTAGTCTACATCCGCATGTTTAAATATTTGAATGACAATAATATTCTTTATACACATCAGTATGGATTCAGAGAAAAACATTCAACTTCGATGGCCCTGACCCAACTCTTTGACAACATTACTAAATCTCTTGACAATAAGGAAATCACTCTCGGTGTGTTCATTGACTTATCAAAAGCATTTGATACAGTCAACCATGATATTCTAATGCAGAAACTTTCTCATTATGGTTTAAGTGGTAGAGATCTGTTATTCATAAGTTACTTGTCAGTAAGAAAGCAATTTGTAACCTGGAATAATATTTAATCTGATTACAGTTTAATTTCTTGTGGGGTGCCACAAGGGTCAATCCTTGGTCCTTTACTCTTTCTTATTTATATTAATGATTTGTATTTGATCTCAAAGAAAGCATTTTTCATCTTGTTTGCTGATGATTCCAATATTTTTCTATCTGGTAGTGATGGGCAAAGATTGGTGTCTGAAATGAACAGTGAATTAAGTAAAGTTGACACCTGGTTTAAGGCAAACTATTATCACTCAATACAAAAAAAAGCTCATACATGTTATTTATACCCAGAAACCTACAGACCAAATTTACTTTTCCCAATGTATATATTGCCAATAATATCTTAGAAAGGGTAACCTATCCATACATCTCATACTGTAACATTTTTTGGGCTAGCACCTTTAAAAGCAACCTCAACTGCATTTTTTCTCTGCAAAAACAGTTCATCAAAATGATCACTTTCTCCAACAGATTTAGCAGCTCTACTCCTTTGTTCCAGTCCCTACGAATTCTCCCCATCTTCCACCTAAACCAGTTTCAGTTATGTATTTTTGTTTTCCAATCAGTCGACAACTTACTCCCCGTCTGTTTTCAAGATATATTTCAATTCAATTCTCAAATCCATCATTACAACACAAGGTCAGCCAACTTACTTCATTCTGCATTTATCAGGACATCATTTTCTCAATTCTCCATCAGATTCAGAGGACCTCATTGTTGGAACAATTTACCCAATCATATTAGAAACAGCACCAGCTTCAACTTATTTAAAAAAACAAACCATTCATTTCCTGCTTGGCCAATTAACCAATGCGGCATCATAATCTTTCTCTGCCATAAGAGCTTATTTTACTTTTTCCCCTCTTCTTTAATTTGTCTCTTTCTTGTTTTGCTTTCTTTTACACCTTATTGAGTTTGTGTTCTTGTTAGCTTTATTGTTTTTCTTGGACTACATTAATAATATGTCTCTGTGTTACATGTTTCTCTTTAGGAGGGCCACTCGACGAGCCCCTCTGGGTTTATTTGGCTCCTCCAGCACATTTCTTTCAAAATGTATAGTTTGTTAATTAACTAATCATTATGTACTGTCTGTTTTTCCATTGATCTATTATGTTTATGTTTTTTTTGTGCAATAAATAAATAAAAACAAAAATGTGGATGTTCATTTTCTTTGTGTTAAGCTCATTAAATGAGTAGAAGCAACACTAAATGCATTTAAATATGAAAAATGGAGATGTTAAAGGAGTAGAAGCATTATTAAATGCATTTAAATATGGATGAATAGAAATGTTGTAAAAAGAAATGTTAGCTTGAAAACGAGCCTTGTGTTTTCCTGCTAAGAGACAATTAATCTGGAAAGAATGTTGAAAAATAGAAATTTGGCATAATAAACTCTGATTGCCATTATATCTATTTGTTCTTTTCATTAAATTAGTAGCTATAGCTGGGTAATTAAGATATGGGGTTATAGTATCCTACTGGTAGAAGTGCACGCTGACATTTGGCCCTCTGGTATGAGGATAACATTTTTGTGGCCCTCCCTATCATTGAAGTTGCCCATCCCTGTTGGGGAATGTACCGTGCGTCGGAGAAGCTGACTAAAGTTATGAGGAAGATCCAGAACCTGTTTGGACTGATTTATTCCTTCACATACACACGTCGCTTACACTGGTGATGTCGATGCTCAGGCTGAATTCCTATTGGCCGAGACAGCGATCTTTTTTCTCCTCACCTCGTTTCACCTTCAGAGCTCGAAACACGCAGATTCTCAAGAAGTTGATGAAAAACATAAATGTTTGAAGTTGGACGAAGCTGAAGACTTCACAGGTCACAATGAAGACTCTGGTGTTTGTGTCTCTCGTGGGATTATTCCTCCACGACACGACGGCAGGTGAGTTCAAATTCATTGAAGACGATTTAATGGAAAGAGGGAAATGTCGCATGTCTTTATAAGGATGGTTCTTTGACTACAAACACTTTCACATTCTCTTTGATAAATAAACAATAAAACTGTCTTAAATGTTTTTACCTTCTCTCCAATATGTATTTTACTTACTTTTCAACATCTTTATATGCTTCAATATCACTGTTTTGCCCTTGTCCCACACCCGAACTTCACATGTTCAACAATGAAAATGTAGTTATAAATCGTGATTAATAATATCAATGTTGATGTACTTGTGTTAAGTAACACTTAAACAATGAAAAAACATGTTAGTATTTTGTGTGTAAATAGGAATTTTTACTCAAAATATATCTGTCACACAGTTTAACCGTCATTTCCACCACACTGCAGGAATAATACTTCCAGTTTTTGGTATGCAGGTGACACTTGGCATTCATCGCTGGCCACAGACTCCATGACTTCACGTTGTTCTATAGAAAACAAATATCTTCAGAAATGATCTGTCATTTAGTTTAAGTTCTTTAGTTTAGTTTTTTCTAATTGAGTTTTTCTCCGCTGGCTGATTGTGCAGCTCCACTCAGTCTACACAGCTTCTTAAACTGTGCTCCATATACTGTTCAATAGTTTTTCTTTGTTGCTGTCCTCCGACACTGTCCTTTCAATACTCAAATAATAAAACCCGCCTACGTGAGGACTAGTCATGAGATGTCAAGAAGTCAATAAAAAATCCACTTAATGAAACATATCTGTCAGTGAAAGTCAGGGGCATGACTGCATCACTTGAATATTTGACTTGTTGAATAAATAATTTCA